>NW_026058039.1:3391-83248 GCF_023721935.1 Panthera uncia | reverse complement strand
TCTTTCATTCCCTCCTTCTTTCCCTCTTTCCTTCCTTACTACCCTCCTTCCTTCCCTCCTTCTTTTCTTCCTTCCTCCCTCCCTCTCTCCCTTCCTCCTTCCCTCCTTCCTTCCATCCTTCCTTCCTTTCTTCCTTTCCTTCCTTCCTTCCCTCCCTCCTTCCTTCCCTTCCTCTTTCCCTCCTTCCTTCCTTCCCTTCCTTCCCTTCCTCCTTCCCTGCTTCCTTCCTTCCTTCCTTTTTTCCCTTCCTTCCTTCCTTCCCTCCTTTTTTCCCTCCTTCCTCCCTCCCTCCCGCTTTCCCTCCTCCTTGCTTCCTTCCCCCTTCTTTCCTCCCTCCCTCTTTCTTCTTTTTAGCAGAAATGGTAGCATACTATACTATAATTCTGCACCTTAAAAAATTATCTTAAATCGCAGCACTATTCACACTAGCCAAGAGGGGAAAGAACTTCCCTCCATGGGTGAATGGATACACAAAAGGCGACGTATACATAAAATGGGATAGTACTCAGCCTTAAAAAGGAAGACGGTTCTGACACCTGCTACAACCATGGATGAACCACGAGGACATTATGCTAAATGAAGTAAGCCAGTGACAAGAAGCTAAATGCTGCACAACTCCATTCATATGAGGTACCCAGAGTGGTCAAGGTCATGGGAACAGAAAGTAGAATGGGGTGGGTGGGGGGAATGCCAGGGCCCGCGGAAAGGTGGACCTGGGGGTTTGTTCGGCGCGTACCGGCTTTCAGTCAAGCAGGATGGTGGGGGTTCCCGGGGATTTGCGGCACAACAGTGTGTGGGGGGTTCACAGGTGTCAGCCTGTACACTTGGAAATTATTGAGAGAGTGAATTTTATTTGTGTGGTTTTTTTTTCCCCACAACAAATATAAATTACCTTAAGGACTGTTCCCTAGCAATTATTCCTTTTATCTATTTATTTTTTCAAAGTTTATGTGTTTGTTTTGAGAGGGAGAGAGAAAGCATGAGCAGGGGAAGGGCAGAGAGAGAGAGGAGAGAGCGAGAATCCCAAGTGGGCTCTTCGCTGCTACCACAGAGCCCGACGCGGGGCTCAAACTCATGAACTGTGACATCATGACCTGAGCCCAAGTCCAACGCTTAACCAACTGAGCCACCCAGGCGCCCTACCAACTCTTCCGTTTAATTATAGCCGGACCTTCCTTCATTTGCCCGGTCCCCTGTCGATAAACATTCAGTTTGTTTCCAATCTCGTTCAATGCACCAATGAAAATTCTGGAATGTTTGAGGGCTTGGATTATTTTACAATTATGTTTGCCCGCTGGATACATTTCCTCGGGCCTGATCCTGCTCTGAGATTGACCCGCTGCCCTCCACACGTACTAAGTGTAGCGCCATGTCTGAACCTTGGCTCAGTCTGCTCCCAGTCCCTTGAAACTTACCTTGACATCCATTTACCCTAACCTTCCTTCCTGTTCAGGAGCCACTTCGACACCTGAGGCTAAGCGTGGCTCTCAGACCACATGCATACCTCTCTCCTCTGATCACAGTGGCACTTCCTTCTGTCATCATCATTCACAAGGGGACTTGATCCAAGCTTAGATCTCTGTAGTGAGGGTGTTCAGACAATGCACAGCAGTAAAGCCATGCTGGTTGTTAAAAGACTGAAGTGCATCCTGATCTACTGAGAAACCTAGCTTCTCTGGGCTTCCCGAGGGTGACTCTGTCCCCCGTGCTCCTTCCCTGCCATAACCCCTTCCCAGAGCTTCCTGGTAAAGCAACTAAAAGGCTAACATCTGGCCTAGCAGGGAGCCTCCAGGACCCGGCTCCAGCACTGGGGCCAACTCTAGGTAAATTCTACCTCCACCCCAGGCGTACGAGTTTTCAATACAGCAAAACCTTGGTTTGCGAGCAGAGCATAATTCGTTCCAGAAACATGCTCGTAATCCAAAGCACGAGTATATCAAAGCAAATTTCCCCATAAGAAAGAGTGGGAACTCAGATGATTTGTTCCACAACCCAAAAATATTCATATAAAAATCGCAATACTGTAAATATAACAGAAAATAATAAAGAAAATACATAATACAAAGAAAAAGAAACAAATTCCCCTGCACTTACCTTTGAACACCTTCATGGTGGGTGCGAAGGAGACAAGAGAGAGGAGGGTTATTGTGTAGGACGACGTTCACTATCGCTAACAGAATCAGGGCTATCTATTGGCTCGGTGGAATCCTTTTCTTTTTGTGCAACCGTAACAAGGAACCTATCCAACGACACTTGCTATTGCCTCCTTTTGAGGATGTCGGGGAATTGTGACATTGCGTTGACAATCACCCACAATCCCACAGTGAGCGAAAGAGAGAACGAGAGAGAGAGAGAGAACCATTGGCTCTTTGTGATCATGTGACAACCCGCGTCGCGTACTACTTATGTTGCAAGACATTGCTCGTTTATGGAGTTAAAATGTATTAGAAATGTTTGCTCGTCTTGCGGAACACTCGCAGAACAAGTTACTCGCGATCCAAGGTTTTACTGTATTTGAAATAGAGGATCAATTTCATGGGTAGGATTGTGTCTTCTGTTTTTCTGGTATTCCCTATGGCCTCTATCACACAAAACAGCCTCCCCAAACACACACACACAACTTACAGGGAAAATTACTCCCGTTCCAGAAAGGTCTCAATGTCCCAAGAATCTCACCTTGGGCACCCTCTCTGAAATCTGCACTGTCCCCGCTTTGCCTGTGGCCTCACACAAGTACTCTATAATCCACGACTCCGGACATCTTCCTCCCTGAGCTCAGGGCAGACCCCTCCCCGCTCCAAACACCTGTGGGCACCTGTTGGACATTTCCAAATGGATGCCCCAACTTCTTATCTTGGCACGTGGCTGACACTGGGTATTCACGGATGAGGTGAAATCAAAACCAAACCACCTCCCCCTTTAACTCCCCTCGTAGGTAAGCACTGTGTATATAGAGCCTTTCACTTCCGTTACCTCCCTGACCCCATAGAGATGACCCCTTGGTCACCACTGTTTGTCTTTCCCTGTGCCAGTTTACAGAGAGATTAAGAAATGGTCAGGACCCACCAGGCCCTCCTGCCTCCAGCCTCCCCTCGACGTTGGCTTGGTCCCAGACCGGAACTGGAGGAAATCGCAGCCCATTCAGCTTCTCACTCTGACCTGGCCCCTTCCCAGGTGGCCCCAGCTCGCCCCCAGGTCGCACGTGGGCTCTGGGCTTGGGGCCCCTCCCCTCTGGCCCCGCCCCCTGCCCCGCCCTCCGGCTCCGCCTCCCCTCCCCCTCCCCCTCCCAGTGGCTGCCGGCGCCCCGCAACCTGCCCACCCTCACCTGAGAGAACAGGGCGGCCAGATGCTCCAGAGGGGCGGCGGGCACGTCCCCGCACAGCACGGCGCCGCGGAGGCTGCGGGGCCCCGGCGGCTCCGGCCCGGTGCGCAGGAAGAAAAGCCCCTTGGCGCGAGGCGGGCCGGCCTCGGGCCCCGCGTCCAGCCCGGGTCGCAGCGCCAGGCCCCCCGGCCCGGGCCGCACCACCAGCAGCGGCTGCGGGCTCCCCGCATCCTCGCGGCCCAGGAAGGCGTGCAGCAGCCGCTCCGCCTCGGCCGTGCCCGCGCAGCGCTCCCAGGCGCCGGCGGCCGGCCGCAGGCTCCGGGCCACGTAGGCCCCCAGGAGTCGCAGGCGCGGGTCGGCGCCGGGCTCCGGGTCCGCTTCCTCCGCTCCCGGCATCGCGCGCTCCTGCCGGCCCCAGCGGTTTCCCGGGCGACGCGGACGCGGCCGGGGCTCCCGCCTCCGCTGCCCTCCTATTGGGCCGGAGACTGCTGACCACGCCCCCTTCCAGGCTAGAGAGGTAGGCGAGGGACGCGGACGGCAAGGGGCGGGCTCGCGTCGCTGTTGCTAGGAAACCAGCCGCCGCTCCTGGTTAGTGCCTGCTCTCTCGGATTGCAGGTGCTCAGGGGTGACCGTCCAGAGCCCCGGTTTATTGACGGGGTGCGTGGAGGGGGAGGGCAAGGATACAAATGCTGTTAAGGGTCTTGCTGGCTAAGGTCAGATTAAATTCTTTAGAGGACTCCAGACACTGAAAATATGCTGGTTCTCCCGTCTACTCCCCAAATGTGCAATTCAAACTTGAAAAAACGATGTCAAATCCTAAAATAGATGTAAGCGAACTCAGTGAATTTTTAAAATTTCTTTTCCGTGATAACTTACATACTTTAGAACGGTGTTTATGTGGCCACTGAGCATTTGAAAGGTGCTGGTGCGACTGAGGAACTGAATTTTTAATTTAATATTAAACAATAATGAAATAATAATGAAATAATAATTTTAGATCAGCTTCAGAATTTCAATGTCAATTTTTTTAAAAAAGATTTTTTTTTAGGGTCCTGCTCTGTTCATGCCTTAAGTGTGTGCTTAATCTGACAAATGGGGACTCAAACTCTGAGATGGCCCCAATCAGCTCTTCTGAAGTGCAGAAAGGTGCTTTTAAATATGCAGAATTATGTGGATCTTGTCTTCCAAAAGGGATACCGTGAAGCAGCTTTACTGACCTCAGAAATTAGCGTTTGTCACCTGACTCCCTCTTCATTATGGAGATATAAATAGCTTGGCTCTTTGCATGCTTGTAAGGGGTGTAGGGACAAGGAAAGGGACAGCCTGGAAGCGTGAAGCCTGCAGGTCTGAAATGAGCCCCCCCACCCCCACCCCCCGCCCTACCACCCTGATTTTTGTCATCAACCAGAGACTGCACAATCTCTGGTAAAAAAGAATGTTCATAATGGCTTCAAAGAAACATTAACAGAATAAGCACTTATCAAAGGCAACTCAGCTAACAAGAACCCCTCAGGAAAAGTTGGTAGCTAAAAGGTAAAATGATTGATTTCATAATAACTGGGGCACAGGAGGCACTATGATGAAAAATGTTCACAATAGAAAATGAATCTTTATGTGTGTAAAGAGTGTTTTATCATTGCCGGATTAAACAGTAGGCAGACCAACTGTGAGGAAAGCGACAAAGCAGGGGCCCTAAAATGATTTTAAGATGAATTTGGTGATTGACATTGCAAAAGAAAGCATCAGGGGAAAATGGAAGTGTTGGGGGCTTCTTACACATAGCATTGTTTTTTAGAGTTTTTATTTTGCACAGAGGAAGGCATGATTATTGTTTTAATGCTTAGGGCCTCCAAATGTGTAAATCCCGGTCATGTTTTATTTTTTTATTTTTATTTTTTTAAAGAGTGGAGTTCAGAGAACTTCCAGGTTCACTTCTTTTTTATTTTATTTTATTTTATTTATTTATTTATTTTTGGGACAGAGAGAGACAGAGCATGAACAGGGGAGGGGTAGAGAGAGAGGGAGACACAGAATCGGAAACAGGCTCCAGGCTCCGAGCCATCAGCCCAGAGCCTGACGCGGGGCTCGAACTCACGGACCGCGAGATCGTGACCTGGCTGAAGTCGGACGCTTAACCGACTGCGCCACCCAGGCGCCCCTCGGTCATGTTTTATAGAGAGAGTGACTTCAGGGCCATTAACTTCCTGTAAACCCTTCAAATAAAGTTTCTACCACCCCAGTCGTGGCCTATGTTGACCTCCATCCTCATTGTCCCTTTGCCCCAATATACATAAAAATAGAAACCCAGAAGCCTGTGGAGGTGATCTGAAGATATCTGACAGTAAAGTCTCCTGAACACTGTCAACCCAGGCTTTTTTCCTTTAAAAATACACCTTAATCTTCATTTTAGAAGGAGATTGGCTGGGGGTGTGTGGGGGTGGGACATTAAATGGGATTTATTAAAAGCAACTGACATCAAGTTTATACTGTATAATTACAGTAAGGGAAATAAAATAACAAACATGTTAGCAATCTGTTACCGTGTAACGAATTACATGAAAAGTTAGCAGCTTCATAACATTATCTAACATAATTTATGCTGGCTCAGGAATTGGGGCAGCTTATCTGGGCAGTTCCGGCTCAGGATCTCTCATCATGTTTCAGACAAGATGTCTTCAGGGGCCACATCATCTAGAGGCTTGACTGGGTCTGGGGGAGCCTCTTCAAGATATCTTGCTCCCATGGCTGGTGAGTCAATGCTGGAGGCTTCGGTTTCTCAGCACGTGGAGCTCTCCACTGGGTGTTTGATAACACTATGGCTGTCTTCCCCTAGACCAAGTGATCTAAGAGAGAGCAAGACAGAAGCCACAAAGTCTCTCACGACCTAGCCTTGGAAGCCACACACTGCCATTTCTGTAATAGCCCTGTTAGTTACAAAGATTCACCCCATTCACGGTGAAAGGGAAATATTCCAGGATGTGAATACCTTGGGGCAAGACTCACTGGGTGTTACCTAAGAGGCTGGCTACTCCAAAAAACGTTCAGAAAGATATTGAATTTGTGTAATTATTCAGAGGAAATGATTTACATTTTTTATGTTGGAAACGTGACTTTGCTTCTCTGAGCATAATGTTTTTTATATCAGATTTTTTGCTTTGCACAACTCTTGTTCAATGCTTTTTAGTAATGATCTCTTTAAATTCTGGGCAGTCATCATGGGCAAGAAAATGTGTTCACACAAGCAAGTAATGCAAAATGTAAAGCCTTTAGACTCATTCAAAAGTGAAGAGTTGACATTATATTTCCAGAATCTGACAGTTCTTTTCTTCACTGACAAACATTATGTTGAAATTTCTCATGATGCTGCTAATGGATATTGAATCTGAATCAACCTTTTCCTATCAAATATTTAAAATAATGATAACGTCTTAATTCAAAGAGCATGCATGCGTTGTTACAGTAGTTTCCTTCCAGCCGTCTTAGATGCCGCTGAATAAAGACATTGGACGCACATGGGGAGGTGCTTTGGATACATGTGGCAAAGGAGAATCCAGGCTACCTGGGACTCCATCCAGGAGGCACGTATAAGAATATTAACTGTTCGTAAGAGCATAATCATGGGAAATAGACTGAGTGTTTACCAATGACAGAATGAGTAGACAAATTGTAGTGTATGTCATTCATAAAATAAAATACTATCCGGCAGTGAACAGGAGGGGACAACACGGGCAAATCTCAAAAGTGTAGTGCTAAACAAAAAAGGGGAAGTTGCACACAAATGCATTTAGTATAATATTTATTACTAGTTTTAAGCCAAACCAAATCAACACTATTTTTGTAGACAGACAGACATATGAAGAAATCTAGAGAAAAGTCAGAGAACGATTATCACAAAATTCAGATTTTGATCACGTCTCAGAGGTGGAGGGGAAAAGAGGCATGGAATGGGGAGGGACACACAGGGGTCTTTCACATCCCTGGTAATGGTTTGTTTGTTTATTTGTTTATTCATATTTTAGAGATGGAGAGATGGGGGGGTGGGGGGAGAGGGGCAGAGGGAGAAAGAAAGAAAATCCCAAGCAGGTTCCATGCTCAGTGTGGAGCCCAACGCAGGGCTCAATACCACAACCCTGGGATCACGACCTGGGTCAAAACCAAGAGTCCAACACTCAACCAACTGAGTCACACGGGTGCCCCTAGTAATGGTTTATTCTTAACCTTGCTTATGGGTGTTCATTTTACCACTCACTCTTCTTAACCCACACGTGTGTATTATATACTCTCTTGTGTACATATGAAATACTTCACAATTAAAGAAATTTCACGGGGCGCCTGGGTGGCTCACTCGGTTAAGCTTCTGACTTTGGCTCAGGTCATGATCTCACAATTCGTGAGTTCGAGCCCTGCGCCGGGTTCTGTGCTGGCAGCTCGGAGCCTGGCGTCTGCTTCGGATTCTGTGTCTCTCTTTCTCCCTGCCCCTCCCCTGCTCGTGCTCTGTGTCTTTCTCTCTCAAAAATGAATAAACATTAAATTTTTTTTTTTTAATTTTAAAAAGGGATGTGCCATTTCTTGAACTCTGAATGTTGTGGGGCAATTCATTTCAGTTACTGGGAATAAATGTATTGTTATTCACTTAAATGCTACTAATACCCCATTAGACCTATAAAAGTATACATCGTTGGGTAATGCCTGTTTTCCCTCAAACCTCTGTAGAAATTGCTTTTTGACGCTGAATGTGGAAGAGAAGTCTGAAGCTCGCCTGATTTTTATTCCTTTGTAGGTAACATTTTGAAACGACAGGATTGTTTAAGGCAGTTTTTTCCCCGCTTTTCATTCCGGTGATAAAAAAAAAAAAATGTTTTAGGATATAGCTAAAGTCCCATTGAATTGATTTTTGCCTGAAATTATGAGGGCATGTTTGGTTCTTATAATGATGGGTTTCTACACAGCAAGAGAGATCGTTCTATAGAACCTTTGATTATTACCTATTTTCTACTTGCACTTTCTGATCTGGTTTTCTGGTAACGTAAACTGATCGAGTGTGCCTAAAATTACAAGTAAGGGATACATTTTGAAATACTAATTGAGGTTTGTTTTTTTGGCTTTTTTTTTTTTTTTTGATCCCTATGTGTTTTCATATTGTCCTGTGGCTCTCTACTTAGTGAGTTAGTGACATTTAATGCCTCAGGGGAGTATGGATATAGCTTCAAAGGGTCTATTGAATTTCGGAATGGTTTTCAAACACAATGGTCATGAAAGCCATTCTGTTTCTTTTCTTTTATTGTAAGAGCTAAGCACTTAAGAGGGAGAAAGGGTTTATGTTGCACTGCTAGTTTGTTTTCATTGCAGGAGCGTGGCTTTGAGGACACAAGGCACAGCCTGGAGACTGAGAGGTTAGGATGTGTATACTAACCTGTAGGTGGAGAAGCACATTTCCTAAAAGGAGTGATAAGCTGGGAAGGAGTGCTGCAGAAGCCAAGTAGAGGACCGCTTAGACATGTGGTACAACTATTGACCCTTTCAAGAGAGTCCGAGGACAACATGACAGCTACTCCAGGAATACTTGGGTATTTCTTGGGAATACCCAATACTAGGGAAGTGGATGCTTGAGCCCGGCTACCCAGGGAAGCACTTGGTGTTACAGTGGCAATGAATGAGAGCAGGGTCTAAGGAGAGTAAACAGAAAGCAGCCTTTCAATACTGCCTTGACTTATGTTCAGGGACATGGGCTGACATTTCCCAATGCGTTGACATTTCCCAAGATCTTTGTAGGATGGTTAGGAGAAGGAGGGCAGAAATGCTCGGAGAGTCAGCTTGGGTTCAGGCTGAGAAGGACTGTGAGAAGGGCACAGTCTAGGTACCTGTATCACCTAGAGGCTTGGTGGACAAGAGGGCATGGTTACAAGGACTGACTCTACAAGATGGTGTATATCTCAATGAGGACATAGGACAGATGTAGACCCCCCCCCCCATGGCCAAAAGATATATAAGCTCCCCAGGAACTTACAACCCCCCAGAGAAGAGAGTAAAAGGAAAGAATCCTGAAATACAGACATCAGGTGATTGGATTACCTTGAACCGGCAAGACTGTGTTTTCTACCGCTGACTGGGTAGAGGGGTGGATCAGTCTGGGCTTGGTCAAAGCCACTCCAAGTATTATATAAATAAGGAGTTTCATATAGAAATCAGACCTTACATGAGCATGGGAAGAGCAGGGAAGTGAAGTGGGGAGGTCTGAAGATTGTAGCTGGAGGTTCAGAGAAAGAGTCATAATTTCGTGACCATGGAGGATGTACCTTTATTCCATTTAAATACTATTTTCCTGCCTTCTAGTACACACCTCCCAGAATCCAATCCCATTCGGGGCCATATTTTAAATGAGAGTTTCTGTTTCTGGTGGTAGAAAGATGATAAGAATAGAGAGTCTAGGGTAAAATTAAGGGGGAGGCTACGAGGGGGTAAAATATTATTGGTCACTTCACATGGTTAACATCGTAAGTCAGTAAACTATAGTCTGTGGACCGAATCCAACCCTCCTTTATCTGCCTACTTTTGTAAATAAAATCCAGGTGGAACACAGCCAGGCCTATTTGTTTATGTATATATTCATTTATTAATTTTTTTTTATGAATCGTGGAGAGCCTACGGCTTTTTTCCACACTACAAGGGCGGAGTTGAATTGTTGCAAGTCGACAGAGACAGGATGGCCCTAAAACCTAAAATATTTGCCTCTGTAGAGGAACAAGTTGGCCAGCCTCGAGTTTAGATTAGATACTATGAAGTCTTTTGGTTGGTAAGAACTCAATGGAGGAGGCATAAAGTAGTCTTAGTCTCATGAAGTCAAGTTCAGAATGGGTTTGGTGGTTTCCATATGCTTTAGAGTCAAAGGTCAACCTTTGCAGGTTGTGGAATCAGGTGACCCTTCAGTCACAGCTGTGAAAGTGAGGAACATTCTTTTTCTGTGTTTTCTTAGTTATTCTAGTGAGAAGTTGGGAGAGGTTACAGGAAGTGTCCCTAGCTGGATATGACTTTTTTAAATGTTTATTTATTTTGAGAGAGAGAAAGAGACAGAGTGCCAGTGGGGGAGGGACAGAGAGAGAGGGAGACACAGAATCCAAAGCAGGCTCCAGGCTCTGAGCTGTCAGCACAGAGCCCACTGTGGGGCTTGAACCCACGAACCGTGAGATCATGACCTGGGCTGAAGTTGGAGGCTTAACCAACAGAGCCACCCAGGCGCCCCAGGATATCATTTTGAACAACAAATCCATAACGTGCTTTCTCATTAATGGTTCTTAAGGGTACCGACTGCCTTCTTTTTTCCCCATGACCCAACCTGTTCCTGTGGGCTGTGAAAGTAGGTCTCACACTTCTGAGAGCAGGAAGGCATTCGCCCATCATTTATTCTCTTTGCCTTGGGGATGCAGTGGTGGATGGGATATCGTCTTGCCTTCAGAGAAGGGAGCCACTTAGTGACAATCCCAAAGAGGAATGCTAGGAGCTGTCTACACTGAGTCTAGTCGATTTCCACACCACATTCTCCCTGTTGTTCAAAAGTCAGCAGAAACGTGGTTTGACGAACATTGGCTTCTTTCGTGTTTTTACCCTTGGATAAATGGATATTTACCCTTGTTCTAATAACCATTTACCACTTTTCCTTTGGGAAAATACCTCTACTCCCTGCCCCCAATCCAGGCACTTCTGATAGGGCTCAGTCCCCAGCTCTGACTGAAATGTATGACTGAGCTAACTGGACCATTCCTGTCCCCGCACCCCCCATTAGCCATCAGTGTGGCAGAGGGCGTGTGATCCCATCAGAACAGTAGAATCAGACCCAGGGCTTTGCTTTCACTTTTGGGTTAAGTGAGCGCTTTCTGTTTCCTCTTGGACTTGAACTTAGAGGGATTTAGGGCAGTGCTGATGTGGCCACCTTGACACCATGAGGGGAAGGGCTATCTGAAAATGGACCAACGGGGCATCTGGGTGGCTCAGTCAGTTAAGCATCTGACTCTTGATCTCAGCTCAGGTCTTGATCTCGGGGTCCTGAGTTCAAGCCCTACGTTGGGCTCCAGGCTGGGCATGAAAAAAAATGGAGCCAACACAGTGCAGGCAGAGCTGAGAGACGGGAAAGAGAAACGACATTGTTTGAGCTACAGCCTACACACTGGACTTCTCATGTACGTGAGCAGAGACGTCCCCTTCCCAGTAAGCCAGTCATAGCTGTGTTTTCTGTCCCTCTTAAGCAAGAATCACAATCGATACAAGTGGCAGGTAAGGACAAAATTTCCTCAAAGAAGAGGAGAGAAGAAGCTGTTTCTTGGCAAAGGGGAAGGAATCCTCAAGGAGACAGCTGAGAGAGGAAACATCAACATGGATCCTTCCGGGAGCACTGTCTGTAGGAGCTGTGAAGGGTCAACCTTCCACCACTTTGTCTATCACATAACGATTCCATATCACAGACTTAGCTCTTGATTTCCACATTTTTGAATGAGGGCAGCAAACCCGAAATTAACCTGGGCACGTTTCCCCGTGTTTATTCACGATTCAGCGTTTAATTCCCAGAAGGATGAGAGAAATACTTAAATGAGCTGAACAATAGCAACCCTCCCTTGCTTCTTACACATACCTGTCCTACAAACATATGCTATGAAGGGTTGATGAAGCTATTTTTTATTTTTTTTTATTTTATTAAAAAGTTTTTTAAATGTTTATTCATTTTTGAGAGACAGAGAGAGACCGAGTGAGAGCAGGGGAGGGGCAGAGAGAGAGAGGGAGACACAGCATCGGAAGCAGGGTCCAGGCTCTGAGCCGTCAGCACAGAGCCCAACGTGGGGCTTGAACCCACGAACCTCGAGATCATGACCTGAGTTGAAGTTGGATGCTTAACTGACTGAGCCGCCAAGGTGCCCCATCCCCTACCCCCAACACTTTTGAGGCGGGTTTGCTCATGGGGTTAGATAAACCAGACGAGGTTGGAGCTATTTTATTTATTTATTCTTCTTCTTCTTATTTTTTTTTTTCTAAAAGAAAGGCAGACCTTTTCGTTCTTTGAGATCTTCTCCCTCATAGTCATTGTATGCTGACCTGGGGCTGGCCTTGAGCTGGAATTGCTTAGGTCTAAGACGCCTGATACTCCAATTAAACCCTAGACCTAGAAAGAGTCTCTCCCTCTATGTGATTGTCCCCTCCTTCCCGCCCCCCCCCCGACTCTTAACTAGAGGAAAAGGAGTTTTCCATGAGCTCCAGCCGAGTTCGCTAAAACTCCACGTGGCCCCAGACCATCATCAATGCCTCTTTACTGTGCCGTCTTCTTGTTGTGTATAATTCCAGCCTGGGATTTGGTGGTGAGGAGTGACAATCTGAGGGAGAGATTTAGATGTTTGGGATTTGGTGTCTCGTCGTTTTCTTTCTGCTGTAGTTTGACATGATTTCAATTTACTGCGGCGCTGACTTTCTCTCGGTGACACAGCTTCCGGGGGGGGGGGGGGCCTCAGAGCCTGCGCGGTGAGAACAAAAACCAGTCCAGCTCAGAATCATCGAGAGCTTTACTGACCTGCGAGAAGGGCATCATGAGAACAAGCACAATGGTAACTCGAGGCTGGCGCTGGGAAGTAGACTTTGTCAGAGATGTGTAGAGATCGTGCTCTGCTTATGCTTTTCAAAAAATTTTTTAAGGTTTTTTTATTTTTGAGAGTGACAGAGAGACAGAGTGTGAGTTGGGGACGGGCAGAGAGAGAGAGAGGGAGATACAGAGTCCGAAGCAGGCTCCAGGCTCCGAGCCGTCAGCACAGAGCCCGATGCGGGGGTCGAACCCACGAACCGTGAGACCGTGACCTGAGCCGAAGTCGGACGCTGAACCGACTGAGCCACCCAGGCGCCCCTGTGCTGATGCCTTTCAATAACCTCTTATGTAGCCACACTTTTTATTATAAAACTCTACATCCTGTGACTTATCACGAAGTGAGATTACCTCCTCAGTTTTCAATATCCAAGGTTGATGTTTATATGCAGTTCTTGCCCATGATCTGGTGTGTTCTTGAAAAGCTCTGGCCATTCTCCACGTTTCAAGGGATTCCTCACTCACTGGTGCCAAGACTGGCTTTCAGAATTATAGGTTCCATCCCTACGATGCAGTCCCGGGCGTTGAGAGCTGCCACAGATGTGGGAGAGTGAGGAACCTTCTCTCTGACAACTGGACTCGGAGGTTACGTATTTTTAGCCGACCAACCGGACCGTGGCTCACAGATCTAACGTGTTCAGCCAGCAATCATTGGCCCAGAGAGCGTTTCCTTTCTAAGTGAATTATTTGCCATCGTTTCAAAACCAGTGCATTTGCATCCTTTAAAGTTGTAAAAGACGGGCCAATCTGGGCTGACGTTTCCACACTGTAATGACTGGCTGGAGGTGAGAGGCGTGGGCCCTTTAGGCGAAGCTTATGCTCTCTGATTCGACACAGCCCTCGCTATCCCCCATTACCTGCTAATTAAATGAACCCACATAACGTTAGGCTAAGAGTAAAGATAACTTAGAAATTGTGTCTCCTCCAAGGCAGGAGTAATTTGTCTCGTAAGGGAGACAGCAGGGAGTGATGGGGACGGGACAGACCAGAGAGGGCCTGCGCTCCAGCGGGGAATAACTACTACTCAGCCTGCCCGGCTCCTGCTGCAACCCCCAATTTACCAATTCCCCCATTACAAATGGAACTAATACGTTCTCCGCATATTTTAAAAATTATTTATGTATTTGTTTTTGAGAGAGAGAAAGAGAGAGAGCGTGCGTGCACATGTGAGCATGAGCGGAGGCAGGGGCAGAGAGAGAGGAGAGAGAGAATTCCAGGCAGGCTCCGTGTGCCCCCAGTGCGGAGCCCGATGCGGGGCTTGAACCCACGACCCCGTGAGATCGTGACCTGAGCGGAAATCAAGAGTCACTTAACCGACTGAGCTACCCAGGCGCCCATGCTCTGTGTGGTAAAGAGTGGTGAAAACACTGTCCAGGAGAAGAAAGAAAGAAGGCAAAAGTCAGAGCAGGCTGATGGTAGACTTCCCCGTAAGCGGAGTGCCCAGCGATATTCCCCCCATTAAGGCCTGAGTCTACGTAATTTAAGCAAACCTCTGTATGATGACGGGGCTCCTTCATGGACGAGGCTGTGCTGGACCGCGGCCACAGCACCTGCTGCTTAGTTCGGGGTGACGCACATCAACTTTGTTCAGAATGAGCCCTCCAGGGGTGCCTGGCTGGCTCAGTCAGTAGAACATGTGACTCTTGATCTCAGGGTCATGAGTTCAAATCCCACATTGGGCACGGAGCCTACTTCAAATAAATTCATTAATTAAAAAAACATTTTTAAAAACAAATTTTTTTAAACGTTTATTTATTTTTGAGACAGAGAGAGACACAGCATGAATGGGGGAGGGGCAGAGAGAGAGGGAGACACAGAATTGGAAGCAGGCTCCAGGCTCTGAGCCATCAGCCCAGAGCCCGACGCGGGGCTTGAACTCGCGGACCGCGAGATTGTGACCTGAGCTGAAGTCAGACGCTCAACCGACTGAGCCACCCAGGCGCCCCAAAAAAACATTTTTTTTAAAAAAGAGCCCTCCAGCCCTACTTCTTTTAAAAATTAAAACATTAAATTCTATTTTTCCCATTAAAAACGCAATGCATGTTCATTAAAGAAAATGTGGAAAGTGCATAAAAGTGAAAGGCATTTGAAAACTTGCCTAGACTTACCACCACTGTTGTTCATAATTTAGGGCAGGGGTGCCTGGGTGGCTCAGTTAAGCATCAAACTTTGGCTCGGGTCATGATCTCACAGTTGGTGAATTCGAGCCCTGCATCGGGCTCTGTGCTGACAGCTCAGAGCCTGGAGCCTGCTTCGGATTATTCTGTGTCTCCCTCTCTCTCTGCCTCTCCCCAGCTTGTGCTCTGTCTCTGTCTCTCAAAAATAAAGATTAAAAAAAATAATAATTTAGGGTAACTTTCTTCCACTCATTTTGCTGCACACACACACACACACACACACACACACAAATACATATTGTATACATCTATATGTATAATTCCACTCTTCTCACTATGTTTTGAAAATACAGCTATTTCTCTGGAAAAACATTCCATGCTCACGGATTGGAAGAATAAATATTGTTAAAATGTCAATACTACCCAAAGCAATCTACACATTCAATGCAATTCCAATCAAAATCGCACCAGCATTCTTCTCGAAGCTAAAACAAGCAATCCTAAAATTTGTATGGAACCCCAAAAGACCCCGAAAAGCCAAAGTAATATTGAGGAAGAAGATCAAAGCGGGAGGCATCACAATCCCAGACTTTAGCATCTACTACAAAGCTGTAACCATCAAGACAGCATGGTATTGGCACAAAAACAGACACAGAGACCAATGGAATAGAATAGAGACCCCAGAATTGGACCCACAAAAGTATGGCCAACTCATCTTTGACAAAGCAGGAAAGAACATCCAATGGAAAAAAGACAGTCTCTTTAACAAATGGTGCCGTGAGAACTGGACAGCAACATGCAGAAGAATGAAACTAGACCACTTTCTTACACCGTACACAAAAATAAACTCAAAATGGATGAAGGACCTGAATGTGAGACAGGAAATGATCAAAATCCTAGAGGAGAAAGCAGGAAAAAACCTCTCTGACCTCAGCCACAGCAATTTCTTACTTGACACATCTCCAAAGGCAAGGGAATTAAAAGCAAAAATGAACTATTGGGACCTCATCAAGATAAAAACCTTCTGCACTGCAAAGGAAACAATCAACAAAACTGAAAGGCAACCGGGGCGCCTGGGTGGCTCAGTTGGTGATCTCACGGTCCGTGAGTTCAAGCCCCACGTCGGGCTCTGCGCTGACAGCTCAGAACCTGGAGCCTGCTTTGGATTCTGTGTCTCCCTCTCTATCTGACCCTCCCCTGTTCATGCTCTGTCTCTCTGTCTCAGAAATAAATAAACATTAAAAAAAATTTTTTTAAAAAACTGAAAGACAACCAACGGAATGGGAAAAGATATTTGCAAATGACATATCAGACAAAGGGCTGATATCCAAAATCTATAAAGAACTCACCAAAATCCACACCCGAAAAACAAATAATCCAGTGAGGAAATGGGCAGAAGACATGAATAGACACTTTTCTAAAGAAGACATCCAGATGGCCAACAGGCACATGAAAAGATGCTCAACGTCACTCTTTATCAGGGAAATACAAATCAAAACCACACTCAGATATCACCTCACGCCAGTCAGAGTGGCCAAAATGAACAAATCAGGAGACTATAGATGCTGGAGAGGATGTGGAGAAACGGGAACCCTCTTGCACTGTTGGTGGGAATGCAAACTGGTGCAGCCACTCTGGAAAACAGTGTGGAGGCTCCTCAAAAAATTAAAAATAGATCTACTCTATGACCCAGCAATAGCACTGCTAGGAATTTACCCACGGGATACAGGATGCTGACGCAACGGGGCACTTGTACCCCAATGTTGATAGCAGCACTCTCAACAATAGCCAAATTATGGAAAGAGCCTAAATGTCCATCAACTGACGAATGGATGGTTTATATACACAATGGAATATTACATGGCAATGAGAAAGAATGAAATATGGCCTTTTGTAGCAATGTGGATGGAACTGGAGAGTGTTATGCTAAGTGAAATAAGTCATACAGAGAAAGTCAGATACCATATGTTTTTACTCATATGTGGATCCTGAGAAACTTGAAGACCATGGGGGAGGAGAAGGGGTGGAAAATGTTACAGAGAGGGAAGGAGGCAAACCATAAGAGTCTCTTAAATACTCAGAACAAACTGAGGGTTGATGGGGGGTGGGGGAGAGGGGAAAGTGGGTGATGGGCATTGAGAGAGCACCTGTTGGGATGAGCACTGGGTGTTGTATGGAAACCAATTGGACAATAAATTATTTTTAAAAAGAAAATACAGCTATATCTCATAAATATGTGTTATTATTAACACATCACAGGCTTGTTGTTTATTAAATAATTTAATAGATACATTTTTTAAAGGTCCCTGTTTAAATTTCTAATATAATAAATGTATATAGATATGTCCCATCCAAGCAAAAGCTCTCTGGGTTCTTCAATAATTTTTAAAAGTGTAAAGAGATCCTGAGACTAAAGGCTTGTGAACTTCTCTTGAAAGATGTTGGGTCTCAAGATATGGGTGTATCAGCTTTAAAACTTATAGCTGGGGCTCCTGGGTGGCTCAGTCGGTTCAATGTCTGACTTCAGCTCAGGTCATGATTTCACCATGAGTTCAAGCCCCGCGTCGGGCTCTGTGCTGACAGCTCACAGCCTAGAGCCTTCTTCGGACTCTGTGTCTCTTAGCTCTCTGCCCTTCCCCTGCTCGTACTCTGTCTCTGTCTCTGTCTCTCTCTCTCAAAAATAAAATAAAACATTAAAAAAATTTTTTTTAACTTATAGCCATAACTCAGAGATGTTGGATCTCAAGATGTGGGTGTACCAGATTTAAAATTTATTAGCCAGACCTTAGATATGCAGTGAGGATTCTGTTGCCTGTGTCCACCTTCCTCCTTCTCCAGTCCGTATTAACCCACCCCATGGTGGTGATCGCAGTTGGGGCTTTCTCAGAGAGAGATAGAGATGATAGAGATAGAGATAGAGATAGAGATAGAGATAGAGATAGAGATAGAGATATATAGGAGCAGAGGGAAGGAGAGACAGAATCCTAAGAAGGCTCCACGCCATCAGCCCAGAACCCAATGTGGGCCTCGAACCCATGAACCATGAGATCATGACCTGATCCACAGAGAGTGGGATTGAAAAAATAACCCTTTCATGTGGGAGGGAGATTCGGGTGGGAGTTGTTTATCACGCTAGCATAATCCAGCCTAACCTGCCTGATTCAATGACTCTGTGTCATAATTACTAAAAAGATTGAGATTCTCCAGGAAAAGCTCCCTTAGCAGGTTCCTTCTCCTTATCTCACCACAGCCGCCATCTTGACCCCCCCCCCCAAAACCTTCAGAAGAAGTCAAGAGTTTCCTCCTCCTGTGCTCCTCCTATGCCGAAGAGGATGAATCTTGTTCTGCGACCATGTCCTGACCCGATTCTCCTTTCTCTTCATATTTTCACACCCTCAAGTTTGTGCAGTCTTTAAAGATTCTCATTCAACCCTATAGTGCCTTCCAATAGTCACATATTTTCCCTTCTACTAACCTTTCCTATGGATTATACACCCTGCCTCAAGTTTTCTCATCGTTTCCTAAATACCTAATCCGTTTTTGTTTTAACCTCTTCACTGGAGCTGGTTGCCTAAATTGTTTGTTTTCACAGACCAAGGCTACTCTGAGCCCTTGAATTCCAAGTTTTTCCTCTAAACATAGAGTTATAGGATTTCAAAATGGGGGGGGGGGCAGGCAGAATGATATGCTTCTCTAACATGCATAGAATCACCTAGGGATCTTGCTAAAAGGCAAATTCTGGGGCCCCGTCCCCAGAGATTCTGATTCAGTTAGGTCTAGGGTGGGAATCAATAATCTGCAGTACAGTGAGCTCCCAGCGGGTACCAACATTGCCGCTGGATTAGCCGACAGCTGGATTAGCCAACAGCTTTTCATTTTCTCCAAGTCTGAAAACTGATGTAGGGACGGTTGTCCCTTAAATAGCAGAGGAGATCCTCTCCTCTTTGGTTGCCGCGATGAACCAGTGGGTGCAGCTCTTATAAATGATCCAAGAAGGAATCCCTAAGGTACACAGAGTTGGGAATGAGGGCAGTGGTCCTCGTCTTCTACCCTCGACACCTATCTCCAGAGCTCAGACTTGGGGTTGGGAATTAGGCTGGAGACAAAACAACTTCTTGCCTCTTTGCGGGGAGATCCCTGGTCCTGAAACACACTTTCGAGCTCTGTTTCTATGGGCAAACACGTCAGAAGAATGCGCCGTTGAGAACTTTCTGTGACAGTGCGTTCTTCGGGATTTTTCTTTTCTTTTCTTTTTTTTTTAAACAACCAAGTTTTTGATTTGGGGAAGTCACAAAAAGTTAAGTTAAAGGGAAGGGACCTTATACTTCCTCTAGCTTAATACCTTTCCTTTCTAGCTATCTTGTTGACGCAGGGTAGATATGCAGGTGACCGGAAAGATGCTATCTGGTATGCAGTGGCTCCAGCCAAGGATCTGCATTCCTGCCATCACCCCACCCTTATGCCAGGACTAGTGCCTGCCGAGCTCACCGAGTCCCTGCAAAACCTTGACAAAGCTACAGAAGCAGATACTAAAACCGCTGAGAATGCTTTTAGGGATTCAGAGTGGCATGGCCCACTCACTCTGTTCTAGAAGAGAACGTTGAGATTTGACGGGCGGAAATAAGTCAAGGCCACACAGCAAAATGCTGGCATAGCCAGGACAATGAGCAAGGTTTCCTGACTCCCAGTCCAGCGCTCTCAGACTACGTCCTATTTCTCATGGGACGGACAGGATCGAGGAAGACAGCAGGATGGGCTATTGCCAAGTTCATTTAGGACCTAGAGGTCCTGATAGAAGTTGAGTGTTGTTTTGTAATAATTCAGTGATCACGTCTTTCAGATATGGCAAGGACCTCTGAGTCTAATATCCCCAATTAGGATGAGGGTCCCAAGGCCCAGACGCATCCTTGGTACACAAGTTACCAATCCCTCCTTCTGGAGCTTTCAAGGCACTCATTCCTAACCTCTGCTCTTTCAGATTTGTCGACTCCTGACACACTGGAGCCTAGTGAGTGTCCTTAATTTTCTTGGTAGAATCTTGAAGGAAAATCCTTCTTACTCCTTCCTAAGGGTCCCGAGATTCCCTCTCATGCTCAGTCAGAGAGGAGAAGGATCAGTGTCTAAAGTGACATCGGAGGTGAAAAGCTGTGGGAGGCTCCTGGCATTCCTGTGCTCCCAACGTGAGTCTCCCCTGGCTTGGCTTATTGATGACAGCATAGTATGACCTCATTTATTCAAAATTAGTGACAACCGGGATGGGCTAAGTTGAGGTTTACCTTGGAGAATCAAAGAGAAAATGTCGAATAAATTATTCAAGTTAATGATATTTTATCTATTTATTTCTAATTTGTGTTCATTTGAAGAGAGAGAGAATCCCAAGCAGACTCCGCACTGAGTGTTGAGCCCAACATGGGGCTTGATCCCACAAACCGCGAGATCATGACCTGAGCCAAAATCGAGTCCGACGCTCAACCCATCGAGCCACGCAGGCGCCCCCTAGTGTTAATGATATTTAAGGAGGGCTATTTAACCTATTTAAGGGAAGATTCTTTCAAAATATTTTCCAAATACCATTTAAAGCGTATCTAGGGCTCTCTGACCCATACCTCTTGACAATTTTTAAATTAATTACACATTAGTCTTACCTGTTCAATAATAAAAAAAAACTCTCCTGAGATTTTTCTATTAGGGAACACGTTTTCGGTCTAATTTAGTCATTATACATGTATGTAAGTGTTGTTATTAAATTATACTTCTCTAAAAACATTCTGGAATTCAGAATTTTGTTTTCCCTTAGGTTTCCTTTCAATATCGAGTATAGATTAGTGAAGCTTTTCTATATGTGTGTGCATGCATTTGCTATGGTCATCATAGAGACATTGTGACTTAGGAGCAATGCATTGTAGTAACAGTTGTTATAGTGAGCAAAATACATTTCAGAATATGTGTGGTTATGTGTTATTAAATATTAGAATAGTAAACAGGTTTGTAACTCCGTTTTAAGTGAGGAATGCCATTGGCAGGAGATAATAAAGGGAATTTTTTAAATAGTATAGCTATTGATATTTCTTTTTTTAAGATTTATTTATTTTTGAGAGGGAGAGAGAGTGAGCAAGCAGGGGAGGGGCAGAGAGAGAGGGAGATACAGAATCTGAAGCAGGCTCCAGGCTCTGAGCTGCCAGCACAGAGCCCAATGTGGGGCTCGAACTCACGGACCGTGAGATCATGACCCGAGCAGAAGTCAGAGGCTTAACTGACTGAGCCACCCAGGTGCCCTTAAAGGGATTTTTAAATATAAGCTCAAAACACCCAATGAGAAGAGTTTTAATTGCGAAGGAGTCAGGCAATTGGTAAGAGAGTATAATTCACTGTAGATTCTAGGAAGCATGGCGTTGCCGAAGTTGGCCAAAGACCATGTCCTGTTTGGCACGACTTTGCTTGCTGAACCTGAGCCCACCAGTATCTAGGTTATGGTGAAAAACTCAGACACACAGAACAACAGATGACCTTAGCAGCAGCAGTGAATATGTGCCAAAGAAAATAATATTAAAAAACGGGTCCGGAGAAAAAGGGTCTTGAGCAAGACTCCAAATCGAAATCAATTTTCATGGTGCCGCTTGATTGTCTGGTTTGGTCGGCATGGATATTAAACCACGGATACTCTAACCACCTATGCTACCTACAAGAACTCACGGTAAAAGCAAACTAGGACCTCATGGCTAAAAACAATAGCACCAGAGTCGATGCACGTGGCTACAAAGTGATCGCTTCTAATTCTGCTTTGAATTAGCATACCTTGTCCGCTGACATCGTTCTAAGCCTTCCTCCCTGCATTCCTTTGGCTCACTGTCTTTAAAAGCATTCTTAAGGCCAAATTTGAACATCATACAATCCGCCCCTGGTAATGATACAGTTGGATGATTTCTAGTACATTTATACAGTTGGTGGCATCGCCCTAAGACGCTTCCCTCACTCTCTATGCAGTCAACTCTTGCTTCTGCCCCCGTATCCAGTGATCTGTGTTCCTTTGTGATTAATAAAAACATTTCTAACGTTAATTTATTTTTGAGAGAGAGAGTGCGAGTGGGAGAGGGCCAGAAAGAGGGCGACAGAGGATCCAAAGCAGGCTCTGAGCAGTGAGGGCAGAGCCCGATGCGGGGCTCGAGTTCACAAACCGTGAGATCACGACCTGAGCCGAAATCAAGAGTCGGCCACTTAACCGCCTGAGTCACCCAGGCTCCCCTCCTTTGTGGTCTTTTAATTATCTTCCGTTACGGCTCTATGTTTGTAAAAACAAGCACGTTGGCCATTTTAAGAGACACAGGTTATGTTGAAACGGCTTTATTATTTCTTTTAATCCATAAATATCTGTTACTGACAAAAGTGGAAAAATCCTTAAGACTAAATCTTACTAAAGGGATACCTGTTTACAGTACATATAGAATGTGCTTTGACAAGTAAGTGAACGCTAAGATCTGTACAGAAACAGCAGGTGCATGAGCACTGCTCATCGTGAAGCTTCCTTACGAGGAACGGAGAAACTGTGTAAAGGTACAGATAGAAAGGTACTTTTCATCAGTACTACCATATAATAAACACGGAATCCGTAAATTGGGCTAATGCGTATAAATGTTCATTAATCACTCCCCCACACCTTAGGAAATTGTGTCCCCAAACTAAAAATATTACAGTAAGAATTGCTTTTTATTAGAGAATTTCAAGAATTCTTTACTACAAAATGTCTAGTTGAGTTACAGAACTAGAGGAATATTTGCCACTACGAAGCAAATGAACAAGTCCTCTCATGGAGTGGTATTCCGGGGCACAGCAGGAGTGGGCAGCAAAGTTGGGGGGGGGTTCTTCCCCTCCCTCGGGAGGGAAGGTGTTAAGGAAACATACGACGCCATTTCTCTTACAGATGGGAGGTTGATGGGTTGGCCGATTTACAAGATGGGTTTGATGTTGCAGACTTGCACCATCAGCTCTTGCTTCGCAAGCTTTCACCAGGAGGACGGTAGTGTCACCAGGAGGGGCTGGAAAAGCACTAGCCTGGGGTGAGTGCCCACCTCCTAGCTGCCCAGGGCATGATGCCTCCCCCTCTTCCAGTGGGAATGGAGCCCAGTGTCCAGACTCGGTCTTCAGGACCCGGGTTCTGGAGTCAGAACATCCATTTCAACACGGACCTTTCGCCGTGTGTTCTCCTCTGTGGCTTGAAATGCATTTCCAAGCTGTCCTCAAATACAAACCTGACACCCCTGTGGGGCACCCTCTGGGCCTGTCTCCTCCAGCCTGGCCTCTCTCTGAAGTCAGAACCGCCTCCCTCCAGCTTCAAGGACCACATCACAATGAACACTTCAAATTCGGAATGCCTCAGTGACACAGACACCCGGGATAATTTAGATGTGTCCATACGAGAGGGCTTTTGTGAACGCTGTTGGTAACCTGTTGAACGGGTAGGGCCTTACCCCTGCAGGTATGAGCATCTCTGGGTGGCCGAGACCATGGAGCTCACCTCAAGACTCTAGCGAGGGGGCTAGTGGCCACCCAGGGCATCTGAGGATGTCATCATGGGGCAGGCGTTATGTGTGCAGCTCATTTGAGGTGGGGAGGAACGTGAAGAAAGGAGGGGGTGCCAATGGGGAATGAAGGCCCTAGGACGTAAGAGCTGGATGAAACTTCAAAGCTCACCTAGTCAAAGCCCCTCGTTCTACAGATGGGAAACTGAGGCACTGAGAGGGAACATGACTCGTCCTTGGTCACACAGCAAGATGGAGACAAAGCCATGTCCCCAAGAGCCTTAGCCCTGTGCTTTTCCCTCCTGTGGCATGCTGCCTTGTGAAATTAGATATAGAGCCCAGGAAGACCTATCTTTCATATTGAGTCTGTCATTAAAATGCTGCATTTATAAAAAATAACATTTGAACCCTGAAAAATACTTCATTAAAACACAACAAGCTTCCTTGAAAATACTCCAGAGCAAAATGTCCCAGGTTCAGGGAGGACAGTGGAAGGAATGTCTGTGGGAGGTGACATGTCAACTCTTCTCAGAGCAGGTGGTGATGTCTAGGGTCCAGGTCACCAGCAGCCCCTTCAGACGACCTCGGGTCAAGTCCACACTTGTGTGGATGGAATCTGAGGATGGAAGGAAGGCTGGTGGCCAAGCATCTCTGAAGAAAAATGGATTTTTTGGTGGCAGGGCTACTGGTAATGGAGATTTCTCCACGCCTGGAGAGTCATGAGGCTCTCCCGTCTTTTGAGAGAAAGGGGGAAAATCCGTGACACATACGAGCAGGACAGATGTAAGCAAGGTGGCAGAGTGGCCGAGAGCCACCAAGGATATGAATCTTTGGCCAGAACAGGAGCCTCTGGGCTCGTGGCAGGCTGGGCAGGAGCTTCAGGGAATTTCCAGCTGCAGAAACCAAAGCTGACCTTCAAACCATGATGTCTCCGACAGGCCAGCTTCTCTCCCTAACCTCCCAAAGATCAGAGAGGTAGAGCCCTTGGCTGCATGGCCTGGAGAATCATCTTGTGGGGGGAAGGAGGTGAAGGATAAACCAATGAGGCCAACAGAAGTCTTGAAGAATGTGTCATTCCTTGCTTGTTTTCACCGAGGGCTCTAAGTTTTAGAACTTAGAGGATAGCAGGATGGAGGTAAACAAATTAGGGATGGAGGGAGACAAATGGAGGACGAGGGCAGGGCCAGGGAGTTGAGAGGAGGGAAAAACTGGAAATGGCATAGAAGACTGAGGTTAAAATAGGAGTTTCTGGGTGTGAGAGTGGAAAGAGGGGAGAAATTTGAGCTAAGGGGAAAGTCTGGAACTTTCACCCAAGGCATTGGGGAGTCCCGAGGGTACAACTCCAGTCTGGGGGATCCAGGAATTCTTGGGAAATCCTTTGTAACCTACGAACTTATGGAGCCAAGAGTTAACTGGAAGAAGCAGGACGGGAAAGGCAGAAGGGCATGAAGGATGGCGAGAGCTTCACTGCCATCAAAGACCAAGGGGACCTGTGAGATCCTTCAGGGCAGGAGAGAGCCTATGCAGAGCCCCATCCATTCCCACCGGAGCAATGGAGACACACACAGAGACCACAACAAGCAGAAGGAAGTTGAGGGCTCTGAGCTGCCCTTGCTGGGAAAGGAGGGCTTTCACCACGGGGATGGATGGCCCTTCTATGCCTAGTGGTGCTAGTGGCCACCAGCCTGGTGGGGCTGGCAGTCAGGGTATCTGGGTTCCAGCCCAGAACCTTCTCTTACCTGTTATGTGAGCTTGCCTGGTCATGTGGCTTTGCTTGTTCTGCAAACGTGGATGGGCAGTTGAATAAATGAGATGTTTCTGTATCCCAGTGAAGACATAATTTTATGGATTTTTAAATGGGGGACTGAATTGGAGCAAGTTTGTAGACTTCTCTCTTTCTCCTTCTTTCCTTCCTTCCTTCCTTCCTTCCTCCTTCCCTCCCTCCCTTCCTCCTTTTCTCTTCCTTCCTTCCTTCCTTCCTTCCTTCCTCCTGCACTCCCTCCCTCCTTTCTTTCTTCCTTCCTCCCTCCACTCCTTCCTTCTTTCTTTCTTTCCTTCCTCCCTTCCTTCCTGACCCAAGTGAGAAGCAGAAGAATAATTTAAATAAAGTAAACGTTAGGTAGGATTTTCTGATCTGACTGACAGCAGAGGTTTTGAACCAGACAGCAATAAGGCTGGGATGAGAAATGCTTTGGAATCAACCTATCAAACAACCCCTGAGACAGACAGACAGGCAGACAGACAGGGCAGGGGAGAAGCATCATGCTGATGGCTGCAGAACTCAGTGCCAAGATGCTTCTGACCCGGGATGAGATCAGGTTTCTGGTTCGGCGTGTGTATGTGTGCAGACACCTGGGGAGGGGATGTTCACCCTTTCCCCTCCGCACCAGCAGGCAGCCTTAGAGGGGAGGCTGGATTAGAGGACAGTGGGTTTAGGGGGACCAGCTGTGAGAGGTACACTTTCGTCTCTGGGAGTGCCCTACTGCTCCATTTAGATTGGCTTCCTCCCCCCAGCCCTCTTAGCCTTGCCTTCCAGAACAAACGCTCATAAAACCTTGGGGACCAGCCCCTTGAGAAGGTTTATGTGTTTGTAGGGGAGGAAAGCAGAGAGTGATCCCTGTCCTCACAGCCTCACAGTCTCAGTGATGCTCCCCCAGTGGGGAAGCTGAGAGCTGTGTTCACCACCTCCAGCCTTAATCCCCTCATGATGAGCCTTGAGGGGGAGACAAGAGCTTTGGAATTCTTGAAATAAGTAAAAGGACTCAGTCGATTGAGTTTTCGGTGGATCGTAGACGTGGTGAGATTAAAAATTCCAAGGGCTGACGCTGGAGGGGGGGGGGGTTCTTCCTGCCCGACCCCCGTGTTAAAGGACCATACATGTTGTATGCAGAACTGGGGGAACCTAAAACCCCAGTTTAAGGTCATTGCTTTTGGAGTCTGAGTGTGGTGACAGTCGTATATTTTTGTATCATACCTTTACCTGCCAGTCTGGGGCTGATTCCCCGCGCCCCAGCCCAAGGAAGTGCCCTGGCCCTGAGAATGGGGGAGACCTTCTCTCCCCCCAGGCTCTGGTCTTCGGGAGTTGGATGCTGCTTAGTTCACGGTTCACTCTCCAGGAGGCTGTTACACCCTGCCCACTGCCCACGTTGGAGGCAGAGAAGGGGCTGAGATGGGCTGGCAGGGGCCAGTCCCCCAATAGAGCTGAAGGCCTGGGTCCGCCCGGTGCCCGAGTACCCCCTGCAGGGGAAGGGTGGGGAGCTGCCCAGTTAACCCCCAGACCCAGAGCCCTGGAGTAGCATTGTCTGCATTTGCCAATGGGTCTCTGTTGCTTTGATCCAGAAGAGGCACTGGTCTGAAGCAGCAACAGCCAGGAGAGAGAAATGGAAGGGGAGGGGGAGTGGGGAGGGGGCAGGGGGAGTGGGGAGGGGGCAGGGAGAAGGAGCACTGAACAGAGAAGGGGCCAAGCGGGTGGGCAGCGGTGGGGAGAGAGGGGTGGGCACGGTTCAAGGCCACTGCCTGGGGTCCTCCAACACTGGGGGCCAAGCCACCCTCCCTAGAGGCCTCTGCCTCAGCCTGCGCCTTGGGAGACAGGCAGAGCCCGGGGCGATGGGGATGGCGAGCCCCTGAGGCCCCGGGGCATCACAGTGGCTCTCCCCACCTTCTGCTCTCTGGCCACGGGCAGAGAGGCCTCTGGGGAGCAGAGCAAAGGAGGGGAAGGCAGGCCTGAGTGTCGGGCCATAGTTCAGACCTAGAGGCCTGGAGGAAGGGTGGACATAGGTTGATGGGGAGGATACCCCCAAAGTCCCTGTACCCCATTGTGACTTTCCTCTGGGTGGGCTCCAGCAAAGCCCCAGAGAGCTCGGGGGCCACACGCCTAGAGCCCGAGGAGGGGGTCGGTGGGGGGCGGGGGCTGCAGGTGGGGCAACCAGCTAGAACGGGGTGGGGGGGGTTCCCCACAACGGGGGAGGCAGCTGAAGAAAGGGAGCCCCTCCCTATCCTGGGGCTTGGGGGAGGGGCGCAGGACAGGGGGAAGGGCCACTCGGTGGGGACCAGAGAGTTCCAGCAGGCAGAAGAGAACGTTATTGTGCTTATGGACACAGGAGCTCCCTGGCTCTGAGAGAGCAAGCAGACAGTTTGTAGGCACTAGAAGATTTCTGTGATGCGGTCGAAGGGAAATGAATGAGACCAAGTAGCCTATTTGGTCAGCCCGTTGACTGCACCTGCTGGCCAGTCCAAACCCGGGGGATGGGGGGCTTGGGACCAAGGTCAGGCCAGGGTCTCTCGGCCGACAGAACCTGCAGGGGGGGAGGGACATGGGGCTGAAGGGAGTTAGTGGTGGTGGGGCGGGGCGGGGGAGGCGGGGCTGGGGCCTAGCCCCTCCCCTCGCTCCCCTGGATGCTTCTGGAAGAGTGAGAGAGATCGCTCTAGGTCCCAGGTGTGAGTGTGCCCGGCCAGGCCACCGGGGCCGTGTCTCCCGGCGTATGGCTTTCTGGGCGGAGGCGGCCCGCCCCCACCTCCTGCAGACGGGACAAGGCAGGGCGGCCACACGCAGCTAGGGGCTCCGCTCCCGGCCCCGCCCCGCCCGGCCAGTCACACGGTCACTTCCGTCTTGCTGGCCGTGTAGCAGGTGTGGTGGCCCGGGATGTAGTGCAACTGCTCCACCGTGTTGTGTCTGCGGGAGGCGAAGGCCTGGCGCCTGGCGGCCGTCTGGCTCTGGCCCAGGGTGGCGTAGGAGTTATTGGAGGCACTGGGATGGGAGTGCATCTTGGTCATGCGGTAGCGGTCCAGCACGGGCGTGGACACAAAGACGTCCGTGTGCGAGAGGGCCCGCGACAGGGACTGCTCGGGGAAGGCCGTCCGCTCCGGGGACAGCAGCGGGTCCTGGGAGTGCAGGCGCTCCGTGGAGAGCAGCTGCTCGTCGGACAGGATGCGGTCATAGGGCAGGCCGAAGTCGTCGGGCAGGCCCCGCTCTGGGGACAGAACCCTGTCCTGTGACATGGCCCGGATGGGCCGGCGGGGCCGCTCCCGCGGTAAGGGCTTCTGGGACATCTGGATGACATTGAGGGGGAGGGTGCCGCGGGCGGCCAGGTCAGGCAGATGCCGCCGCCTCATGTAATATTCGTCAGCCTCTTTGTCAGCTGGGGAGAGAGACAGACAGAGAGAGAGAGAGAGAGAAGAGTCAGCTGGGGTGACAGTGTGACAGCACAGCCCAGACGGGTGGAGGAGTGCAAACCAGTCCCCAGGGTCTTGTTAGACGCAGGTTCTGGTTCAGACCTCCTGGCCTGGGCCGGACCTGAGAGTCTGCATCTCCACCCGGCTCCCAGGCAATGCCGATGCCTCTGGTCTAGGACCACCTTGAGTCTCCAAGGGTGGACGGGCTCCCTCGAGGTCCCCAGGGGGCTCAAGGCACAGTTGATGGCACAGCCAAGCCCCTGAAATCCCGCTTCGACCACACCGTGGTCCTGAGAGAGACCTGGTCTTGCGGAAACCCCAGGGAGGCAGTTGGCGGCCTTCTGAGGAAGTTCAGAGCCTCTCTCCAGGGAAGCCGGGTTGCGGAACCAGACTCCCGCTACAGTGAAGTCGAGACGCTCCGACAAAGAGGCACTCGTGAAAATGCTTAGCTGGTAACTTAGGAACATAGTAACACCCCCCCTGCGGTGACAGCCAGCCCACAGGAAACCAGCACCCGCCCCCAGTCCCACACACGCCCAGAATCAAGCCTACACCCACGTCGCCTGTGCCCACAACATGGCCAAGGCAGTCCTATATTTGGACTTCGCTCAACGCTCCACCCGTTGTCCCCATCCGGGAGGCCCTCCCACGCTCACACTGACTGCTACACCCTTGAATGTACCCAGGACACACACGAGCCTGCTTTGGCCCGAATTTTAGGAATGAGGCGTCCTGCGGTTTTCTAAATCTCTGCAGAATGTGGCAATTCTGACTGCTCCCCGGTTTTCCCAGAGAGTCACGGATGGGTAGGTCCTGCCTCCCTCTTCCCCGCCGTTCATCGAGCCCTCGGATCATCAGGGACCCCCACTTCTAGCCGTAGAAGCTCACCGCGGAGGTGGCTGATGTGGACCCACGGGATGGACTCCGTCAGGGCAGATTACCCCAGAGCGTCAAGTAAAGACTCGGCCCCACAGCTGGGTGGTTATGAAAACAGACCCATGAGGGCATGGAGGCAGGAGGTCCAAGGGTCAGAAAGGTAGGAAAGAAGACCTCTCCTCTTCTTGTTGACCTCTCCATGTACCTTGTTGACATTGTAATGGGTCTTCATGGGTCTTAAGCCCATCCGTGTTCAGATCCCCC
Source organism: Panthera uncia (assembly GCF_023721935.1). NCBI lineage: Eukaryota > Metazoa > Chordata > Mammalia > Carnivora > Felidae > Panthera > Panthera uncia. The sequence continues at coordinate 53,365 of NW_026058039.1, read as the reverse complement.
CCAGACTCAAATGGCAGAGCTGGGACCACCGGAGGAACGGCGCTCCGCGAGGAAACGGGGTGTGTGCATGGGAGAGGGGAGGCTCGGGTTCTCAAGACAGCGTTGGCCAGGTTAGAGAGGGAGCTGGTTTCTGGGCCCTTCCAAAGCCGGGTCTCTGGGAAGGGTCTCGCACAAGGCTGTGGCACTGGTAGCCTCCACTCTAAGGTAAGGTAGAGCATGAGGAATGTGGTTTGAAGATGGCGGGTGCTGGGTGAGGCTGGGGGAAGGCTTTCTCTTGCGGTTAAACTCGTCCGTGGCGCTGCCTCCCACGGGAACGTGGGTCTGATGATTCCGTGGCCTCCACTCTATCTACGGGGACACGGATCCAGGCCATAGCGAACAGACACAAGGGGCTTCCCGTCCGCTCTTCCCAGGCTACACCTTACTCTTTATTCTCGAAACTCCACACCCGTCCCCTCCGGTGTAGGGCAAGAGAGGGAAGCACAGGAAGGTGTCGCAAAGGCCCCGGAGCAGACCCCAAACGCGAGGTAATGGTACTTACTTAGCCGCTTCAGGGATGAGTACCTGCTGGGGTGGGTCTTCACCGCAGACTCATAGGAGGGGGGCAGGTGGGCCAAGTTCTGGAAGGAGCGGGAGAAGGAGAGGTCATAGGGCTCCGTGGCCGACGTCAGGATATTGTTCATCCGTGGCTTTTCTGCAAAAGAAGGGGGTGGGGTGCGTCGCGTTGGCGAGGACGATGGGCCGGCAGGAGGGGAGGATCCGAGTTCTACCTCTCACTCCCTATCCTGCTTTCCTGGCCCCCCTGTACTAGAACGTGGGTGGTGCTGGTGACTTGGTTTCCCCCATGCTCAGTTCCAGTTGCCTCCAAGGCTAGGGACAAGTGCTGTTTTAGCCGCCGCTGGCCGTGCTGGCGGCCTATCCCTCTTTGAATGACAGACTCCTTCTCCCTGCGCGCCGCTGTGCTTTCTGAGGACGACGTAAGCCTGTTGGAGCTGAGGGCGGTCCTAAAATTGTGTGAAAGTTCTGTCCTGTCCCTAACAGCTCTCAGGCCCAGGGGGGGAAAAAATCTCCGTTGGAAATAGGTGGGGTGACGGTGGTCTCGTCCACGTACTCACAGGACGGGGTCCAGGACCCAGGTTCACCGAGACTCCATCCCACGCTGCCCATGACGTTATTCCGTCCCTCAATGCCAGCCCTCAGGTCCCCCCTTCCACCTCGAGCCTCCCCAAACCCCGCCCCTGACAGGCCACCTACGAAGCCACTCCCTCCTCCTCCAGTTCCTTCCCCAAAAGTTCTGAGGGCCACGTTAGGAAGAGCACAGGGGTTGGAGGGGGAGAGAAGATGCGGGTGTGGGGGAGGGGGGTGGTTGGGCAGGAAGGAAGCAGGCAGGCATGTCTTGGTGCTTGACTGACTTTCTGAGCCTTAGCAAGAAATCAACAGTGGAAACATTTCGGTGCCATTCCCCGAAATGAGGTGGGCAGGTGGCTCTCTCATTGTCCCTCCATACTCTTTGGTTTGGGGCACCCAGAGAAGGGCCAGGCTGTGGCTCCCCACGCCTCTTGGCAGAGAGAGTGCCGAACTCCGGAAGTCAGGAATTCTATGAACCGGGGGACAAAGAGAAGAACTGCCAGGCTTGGTCCAAGGGCAGCCTCACTACAGGGAACTCCCAGCTTCTCTATCCTTCCTGCCTTCACTGGTACCCCTAAACGCTGGGGGTGGAGCCAAGGGAGCCCAGCCAATGAGCTGGCGTTCATGCCAGCTCGGTACATATGTGAGGGGGTGAGGGACGCTCTACGTCCCCGAGAGATCAGAACATGCTGTACAGAAAGAGCCTCCCTGGCATGGATGGGGACAGACGCCAGGAAGCGGGGTGGGCAGGAAGCTGGGAGCACTGCTCTCCGGAGCTGGGTGACAGCCACCAGTCCTTTGCTCCTACTGCTTCACTTTCAGTGATGCTGGAGAAAGAAGGAGCTTCCCTCTGCCCGTTGGCATCATCCTGCCAGCGAGGGCATTGCTCAGCTCACCCACCTCCAAATGCAACATTTCTGGGTGCTCCTACCCACCCCGCTCTGTCCTCCAATTCATGCTGCTGAGCCAAGGCCAGCTCTTCCTCGCCCTCGGCCTCCACCATGATCACCCCTGCCCCCTTGCTCAGCCTCTCTCTCCTATTGCAACATCCTTCCTTACTCGTCCTGTGCCCAGATTGGCTCTTCGCTCAAGACTCTCCACTCCAGCCACGTCACGTCTTTTCAGCCCCCTGTGGCATCTGGTCCTCAAGCCCCTGTTGCCGCTTTCCTAGACAATGCCACGCATTTCCGTGTCTATGTGGTCTCTAATCATTTGACTTGATCTGCTCTTGGGGATCTCCAAAGACTGGAATATCCTTAACAGTAGACACCTTGCTTTCCCATTTGGCCGATGACTTCACCGTGCTTGGCCCAAAATAAGGACCCAGTTAATGCTCTCTGGTTAATCAAGTCGACACAGTCCACCTTCCCTCTTAATAGTCTCGCCGCCAGCTCCTGGGGAAAGCGTAGCCCCCAACGAAGAGACGCGGAGGAAACCTTGCCTCCCCCAGGCTGTGAGCGGCTCACGGGGCAGAGACCGGGTCTCGCCTACCCTCATGCCCCTGCAGCAGGTGGAAAAAGAAGAGAGGAAGAGGAGGGATGAATGGCTCCTTCTGCACCCAGGAGGTGTTAGCTCCTTCTGGAGAACAAGCCTTTCAGAATGTTCAGGAGTGAGCAGAGCACTCCTCGCTCGCCTTTTCGGGCTCCTCTTCCTGCTGCTGCCTCATCACCGTGGGCATCCCCCCCCCCCCAGGCTCTCTGCTTCTGCCTTCTGCTTTTCTCTTTCAGCCTTCCTGCACAGATTGCCCCCACTCGCAGGGCATCGGTTCCTGCCTCCAAAGCGTCACTTACTTACATCTTCAGCTGTAACCTCCCTCCAGGCTTCATGTCTGCATTTCTAGCTGCCTGCTGAATCCTTTTTCTTGAGTCTCCTCTGGTCTCTAGCTTTAGATGTCCAGATCCAAATTCACCATCAACAGCTTCCTCTCCTCCGCACACTGGCTTGCTTTCCTGACTCCTTAGATTGCCTTGCTAAGAACCCCCATCCTTCTCAATGATCACGGCTCACCATTTTACTCACTGTTGACTCTCGTCAACCATACTCGCCCCGTCACTAAGTTTTCTCGATCCTTTCTCCAAAATATTTTATATCTGAGCCCTTCTTTCTTTTCCCACTGTCCACATCACCACTGGTAGCTGCCGCTTCCTCACTGATCTCTCCAATTTCTTTCAGTTCTGGTTTCCCCTGGTCCCTGCAACCTTAAACATCTTATTAAACTAGCTTCCATCACATATTTCCACTAGGAGCCCAGCACTAGAGGGGAACATCAAAATAGTCCACTTCTGTCTTCCTAATTATAATGCTCAACACCTCAATGCAGAAGCAGAGCACAGTCTCACAAGAGGGTTGTCAGTCTCTCTGCCAAGCGAGCCACATAATTTATCTTTGTTTTGAGTTTCTCTCTCACTAAACTTTAATGATGTTTTCACTCCTTCAGAGCAAAGGCAGCAAAGTGACTGATGGTTCATAATTTCCATGGCTGTCTTATGTTCTACCAAGTTTGGAGCGGGTACCAAAAATAGTTTTACTCTGCAGTGCTAGGTGTTAAGTTGTGATCAGGAGGATGTTATAAGAAGGGCACGTGGGTTTTGTAAACCTCTGGCGCTATGCCCACCCTCCTGTGCTCTCCAACCTTCACCTTCTTCCCCTGTCAGGAGGCTAACGCTCGGGTCACCCGGGTTGGTTTTGAGTGTGTTATCAAATCTTAAGTGGTTTGGGGAGGACTGATGGAGTTTATGCCAGGTCGCATGTCATTAGTCAATGGTACCACACGTAGACTTGGGCAAAGGAGCGTGCTCGCTCTTTGCTCTGGACATATGGAATTTATGACTCCAAGAAGTGATCTAGCATGCACACGAGAATGGGTTAGGAAAGGGTCTCCCTCCTTCCCTTCCGTGGCAGAAGATCACTCTGGTTTCTGAGACAGAACGCTGGGAGACAATGGTCTAAGAGTGGGACTGAGCCACTGTGGGCTCCTTACACCCCCTGAGCTCCAGTGAGTCGTGACCATACGTCTGATGCCTGACGGGAATCAGGAGTCAAGATGGAGCCCCTGGGGATGGGGACGAACACGGAATGCTCACAGCCATCTCTCACCATGTGTAGGGGTCTGGGTAGCACTGCTTAAAATCGGATGGTTATACTGGCGATCACCTGGAAATCATAGAAAAGAGATTTTTAAAGAAGAGTTCAGGCATTCCATTGTCTCTTCCACATAGCGGCGCCTCTCTTGATGTCTAATGTGCTTCTCTGAGCCAAAGGAAGCCCCCCTTACGGGCCTGGGCCCTCTAATGCCCTGGAAATATGAAGGGCAGAAGGCAGTGTATTAGGTGCAAAGAGCCTTCCTCTGCTGTGTGTGTCCCTCTCCTCCTGCATCAGGGCTTCCTCTGTCACCATGGAGACCCGCCCACATCTGTGGATCTGGCTGACCGCAACAGAGGTTTGTTGGGGTGGAGGTGGGTGGAAGAGAAGGATAGAGACTAAGGGGCACTTGACAAGTATACATATATGGGGTGGGGGACTGGCCAGGGGAAGTGGACCTTTTTGGGGGGAGGGGGATTGTAGGGCATCGTTAACCAGGAAGGGGATGCCCTAACTTAAGGTGGTTGCACCTTTATGGGGCTTTGATTTGTCTTGAGTCTTTATACACAGGTGCCTGGGTGCATCCTGAGATGGGGCAAGCTGACGGGAACCGTCAGCTTGGGATCAGGAACCCTGCATTCTAGGCTCTGTCCTGCCTAGAAATGACACAGCCCAACATTTCAAAAGTCCACATCGATTGAACAAGTCACAAAGTTAATGGAGTCACAGTTGCCAAAGCACAGAGTTCAAGGCAATCTAAGATCTTCTTAGACCCAATGACAGTGTGGTTTTGCCATGAAAACACACTTCATCCCTGTGTTATTGCTTCAAGTCAACATTGTATTTTTGCCTCTAATTTTAACTAAAGTGAGGGGAAAAGGGGGCACGTAGCCTTTGCTCTAGTTTATCTAAACCATGGATTACAGCCACGCCATCCTCTTGGGGCTAGAAGCTCTGTGTCTGTTTCCTTCTATCTTGCTATTGGAGCCATGTTTTCTACTGTTGGCCGTAGTCTTTGGTTGCTCACTATAAAGCATTCTCACCAGATAGCTTTTCCTCTTGTATTCTCAACATACTAGTGTTTCATGAAGGCTCTACCTTCTTACCCAGACTGATAGTTCTCAAATTTACACCTCTCATTCAAGGTCTGTCTGGTGTGGAGGGTTCGATTTTAAATTGCTTGTGGACATGGCCTTGAAATTCCTGCCCTTAGCCCAAACCATGATGTCCCAAAGTTAGCTCATCATCTCATTGCTTTATCCTCCCATGGTCAAGCTTCTGTCTGTCCATGACACTAATGTTCCATGGGCTTGAATGTAAAGCTCCAGTCATGGTCCACCATTTCCCTCCCTTCATCCTCCATAACCGGTGAGTTCCCCAAATCCTGTTCTTACAGTCACCCCGTAAATCCAGGCCTATAATATATCTTTTTGTCCAGATTTCTCTTAGCTCTAGTCTCTGGCCATTTCCAAGACAAATCATCCTGGGGACTCCTACTAGACAAAATTTCCCATATGAATGGAATCATGACATTTTTCCTTTGGTTCAGTCCAGACTCTTTAAATAGTCATGGACAACTATCCAGTGGGGGTGTGGGTTTGGGCAACAAGCCAGACTTTCTCACATAAAGATATTCTTCCCTCCCAAGACAGAATATTAAGTTATATCCAGGGGAAAGAACATTTGCAAAAGGTTGAATCAATTTTGCACTGGATGTGGATTTAAGCAAGAGGAGAGAATCCAGGAAGGGAGATAATGGATAGATTTTTTTTTCTTTTTTTTTGCTTGTCCTCCAGAGGCAAGCAAAAAAAAAGTTTCATTGCTTTATGGGTTTTTTGGGTTTTTTTTGGTATATTTGCTTTTAGGCAGTATGGCAACCTCAAAGAGACAGCTACAAAAAAAATGGAAGAACCCAGGTAGAATGGTAGACAGTGGCAGTTACAGAGAAACACTCTTAATCTTACATCTCAGAGCTTAGGTAGCACTGAGGAAAGGGGGATCAATTCAGGTTCAGTTAACAATTCCTGGTCGCCAATTGTGCTCTGCACTCTGTGCTAAAGATGGTCGCATATATTCTTTTTTTTTTTTTAACGTTTATTTATTTTTGGGACAGAGAGAGACAGAGCATGAATGGGGGGGGGCAGAGAGAGAGAGGGAGACACAGAATCAGAAGCAGGCTCCAGGCTCTGAGCCGTCAGCCCAGAGCCCGACGCGGGGCTCGAACTCACGGACCGCGAGATCGTGACCTGAGCCGAAGTCAGACACTCAACCGACTGAGCCACCCAGGCGCCCCATAAAGATGGTCGCATATATTCTTAAAATACTAATCTTTATAATGATTTTGATTGGAATATATATTATTGGCCTACCAATTTCCAGACTCTGTCAAAAACTCCTTAAATATCTCATTCGAAGCAGTCCCTGTGTTTCTTTACAGATGAGTTTGCAAGAAGGATAAATGTCTTGAATTTAGATATTTTGTTTACAAGATCAACGTGTTTCCTTTTGTTTGAATCTCACTTCAAATGTTTTGCTGACATTCAGTTTTTTCCTACATTGGCATCAAGAAAAGACATTTAAAGTATGAAGACGAAAATTAAAACTGTCTTAAAGTAACCATCATGACACTTTGTTATATTTCCTTTTGTTTCTCTGCCCCCTTTAAATTACTATGTGTGTGTTTACACACACACACACACACACACACACACAAATATTATAATGAATTACCTTGTGCATTTTTCACTTTGGGGAGAATAGGATTTCAACTCTTAAAATGGAGAAAAATACAATGATTTGATCCTCACATTTGTGCAAAACAACAAATGTGTGAGGTTATTCATTGTGGCATCTTTATAGTAGCAAAGAAAAGGAAGAAACCTAACTGCTCATATGCATATGTACTTAGACACATACAGATAAATATGGATAGTTTCCACATACGTTAGCTTGCTATACACACTACTTTTAATCTGTTTCCTTGATACTTAATGGACAACATGCTTGAATATATTTTCTTTTTTTAAGATTTTTTTACTTTATTTTATTTTATTTTTTAATTTTATTTTTTAATGTTTATTTTTGAGAGAGAGACAGAACGCGAACAGGGGAGGGGCGGAGAGACAGGGAGACACAGAATCTGAATCAGGGCTCCAAACTGTCAGCACAGAGCCTGACGCAGGGCTTGAACTCACACACCATGAGATCATGACCTGAGCTGAAGTTGGATGCTTAATCAACTAAGCCACCCAACTACCCCTTAAGGTTTTGTGTTTAAGTAATCTCTACACACAACATGGTGCTCGAATTCCCAACCCCGAGATCAAAAGTCGCAGGCTCCACCAACTGAGCCAGCCAGGTGCCCCTTGAATATATTTTCATGTTTTGAAATATTCCTCAAAAGATTTCATATGGTTTCCCAATAGTAATTCTATAGAATACAGTATATGTATGTCTATAGTTTGTTTAATATGTTCATTTAACAGGTATGGTTAAGCATTCCCCTGTTATTGTATATTTAGATTGTTTAAAAGTTCAATAACGTTCCAGCAAGCAACCTCGAACACTGGTCTTCAATCATGTCTTATTTCCTTAGGCGAATAATAAAAAGCAGTCTTTCTAGGTCAACATACTGCCAACTGCCTGGCCACGTGATAAAGTGGACTGATAGACTTCCTCATACGGAGCCATTTGTCTCTTCCTGGGAATTTCCTTATTTGATTTTGGCGGTATTCTTCCATTACAACACTGGATTCCACTGGCATATGTTTTATTTAATTCCTATATATTCACAAAGAGAGTCTATCTTTTTTTGTGCTAATATATCAAGTGTGTTCATCAAGATAAATGATTTTGTAAAAGCTGGATGAATAGCATCTCACTTTTCTGTGTGCCCTGAAACTATTAATATAGCACATGAGCTACCTCTTCTTAGGAAGTTTGAAGGAATGCAGTAATAGAAATTTCCGGTGTCTTTGGGGAGCTTTTCTGTTACGACCATAGTACGAGGTTGACTCACCATGTTGTTGACTGCACAACAACAAATTTGGTAGATGGACGTTGTTATAATCACCAGCTTAGAATTAGGGAAACTGAGGTTTGGAGAGGTTGAATAATTGGCTTAACAGGTGAAGTCTGGGATGTAACATGCCCAGGTGAGTTGGCATGTTAACCATTATGCACGCTGCTTCTCACAGTCGGCAACATTTTCCTTACGTATTAGTTCAGTTTTCTAACTCTAAATTTAACTTGTCATTCCTATTTTTCTTAAACATACCCATTAGACATTTTTAACTCTATTAGCTTAACACTATACCATTCCTCAAAAAAAAATCACCCATCTATATATGAAATCCCAACCCTCTTCTTACTCTTAATTTTCTGTGCTAATGTTTTCTAGATCAGCCATTTCTTCTTCTTCTTTTTCTTCTTCTTCTTCTTCTTCTTCTTCTTCTTCTTCTTCTCTTTCCAATAACTACCCCTTATACATATCAATTCTTTTTTTTTTTTTTTTTTCTTCAAATCATTATTTTATGCTTTTGGATTTGTTCGTCTCTGCCTCCTAATTTTCTTTGGTTTGGTTTGGTTTTGCTTTTGCTTTCTCATTTCTGGCCTCAAATCTTTAGTCCATTTACATTTCCTCTTTTCTGCTAATAATCTGAGGTCTTTCGCACCTATTTAGTCTCTGGCACCTTCTTGTGAGTGTCAATACCAGTGTTCTTACGGTTGCAACATCCTAAATGATCCGTAATTGCAACCCTGGTTTTCCCTCTGACCCAATAATTCTTTTTTTTTTTATGTTTATTTATTTATTTTTATTTTTTTTAACGTTTTTTTTTTAATTTATTTTTGAGACAGGGAGAGACAGAGCATGAATGGGGGAGGGGCAGAGAGAGCGGAGACACAGAATCGGAAGCAGGCTCCAAGCTCTGAGCCATCAGCCCAGAGCCCGACAAGGGGCTCGAACCCACGGACCGTGAGATTGTGACCTGAGCCGAAGTTGGACGCTTAACCAACTGAGCCACCCAGGCGCCCCTGTTTATTTATTTTTGAAGGAGAGAGAGACAGAGTGTGAGTGGGGGAAGGGCAGAGAGAGAGGGAGACACAGAATCCGAAGCAGGCACCAGGCTCTGAGCTGCATAGAGCCTAACGCGGGGCTCGAGCCCACAACCACGAGATCATGACCTGAGCCGAAGTCGGACGCTTAACCAACTGAGCCACCCAGGCGCCCCAAGAATTCTTTAGTAGAGTAGGGTTTAGTAGAGTTGTTACATTTCAAAGTGTTCAGGTGTGTTGGTTTGCGCTTTGGCTGTTAATTTTCTGTCTTACTGTATTGTGATCAGAGAACATGGCCTGTACACTTTCTGCTTTGGGGAATTTATTGAGATTTCCTTTGTGGGCTACTACAGGATTGATTTTGATAAATGTTTCATGAGTACTTAGAGAAGAGGTATATTTTCTTTTTGGAGAGTACAAAATTGACATAGATCTATTAAATCAGACCCATGAAATACATTATTCAGTTCTGTCCTATCCAAGTTCCTTCACTGCCTATTTATTCTGTCAAGGACTGAGGGACGTGTATTAAGGTCTCCCACTAATTTGTTCCTGTCATTTTCTCTTGGTATTTGTTATAGAATTGGCTTTCTGTATTTCATAGCCACATTATTCAGCACAAAAAGACATGGTGCTCATGTCTTCTTTGCAGCCGTCCTCTTAATCAACACCAAATAACCCCTTCTGTCCTATTTAATGCTTTTTTTTGTCTTTAAGTCCTCTTGATCTGGTATTTATACTGCCAACCCAGCTTTCCTTTTGTTTGCATTTGCCTGATAAACTTTGCCTATCCTTTTACATCTAACCTTTCTGTGTCATGTTGTTTTATGCTCTGTCTCTTGACAGAGAGCATGGTTTTTAAAAAAGAAAATCTACCTTCTGTGCTCTGGCCTTTTCTGGGTTGCCTCGATCGCTAGAAGCAAGTCTTCCCACTCAGAAAGCTGTGCTCCCTTCTATTGTGCGCCCCCCCTCCCCACCTCCTGGCTCTAGTTGTATGTGACATGATCCTACTTTCCTTCACTCAGCCCAGACTCTAGGTCATGGTTGATTTGACCGGGTGTGAATACCTGACTCAGCCTGGGCCCAGTAGAGCTCCTTTTCCAGAAATTAGGAATCATTATAAGAGAGGTTTGGTCTCTCTGCATGGTTGGGCCCATGGCATGTAAACTATGTCGCTACGGGCAGTCTTGTAGATTTGGAAGGGAGTCAGCCTTTAGAGACTGTGGCACATTATAGTTTACAAAAACAACCATACTTATAGTTCTAGTCCCGCATGCTCTCCCAAAACATTACAGGGAATATCTTCTCCATCTCCTTGAAACTGGAGGGACTTTTGACTGCCTCAGTGAACATTTTGTCAACAGAAAGAATACTGTATAACTTCCACATTTGCTAGGTTGCAGACGTTCATATGGCTTTCAGCTGGCTCTCTTGAAGCACACTCAACCTTGGATCCCAGCCGCCATGCTGTAAGGAAGTCCAGGCCACCTGCAAAGGCTATAAGGCTACAGGTAAGGGCTGGCAGCTCCAGCTAAGATATCTGTCAACAACCAACATCAACTGGCAGACATGTGAGTGAGGAAGACTTCAGATGATCCCAGCCCCCCAGACTTCCAGCTGCCCAAGCTGAAACAGGCAGAGCAGAGACAAGCTATACCCACGGAGCCCTGCCCCGATAGCAGATTTATAAGCAAAATGAATGTTGCCTTTATTGTATTATTTTCCACGATGAAAAAAAATTTTTTTTCATTGTAGGGTCACGTGCAACTCAAAGAAAGAATATAGTTATCTTGTGTACCCTTTAGCCAGCTCCCCCAGTTAGGTAACACTTTACAAAACTACAGACTATATCATCACCAGAATATTGACATTAATGCAGTCAAGGTATAGAACATATCCACTGCTAGTTGGATTCTTCCTGTGCCCCTTTTATAGCCACACTCATTTCCTTCCTGCACCCACTCCCTCATTAACCTCTGGCCACCATTAGCCTGTCCATCATTTCTATACTTTTATGATTTCAAGAATGTTATGCAAGTGGAATCATACAATATGTAACCTCTTTGGATTGGATTCTTTCATCAAGCATAATTCACTGGAGATGCACCAGGTTGTTGCATGTATCAATAGTTAATTACTTTTTATTGCCGAGTAGTAAATATTCCATGATCTAAGTGTAACACAATCTATTCATTTTTTGGAAGGACAGCTGGACTGTTCTCAGTTTTGTGATATTCTGATTTACAGCTGCTATAAACATTCATGTGCAGGTTTTTGTGTGTCAACGTGTCTTCATTTTCTAGGATAAATGCTTAGGATTTTGCTCCTAAGCATTGGATTATGTGATTGTTATATGTTTAATCTTTTAAGGAATCTGCCAAACTGTCTTCCAGAGTGGCTGTACCATTTTACATTCCCACCAGCAACGAATGAGTCATCCAGTTTCTCCACATCTTCGTGAGCATTTGGTGTTGTCATTATTTTTTATTTTAGACATTTTTAGTTAGCTCTGGTAGTTATGTAGTAATATCTCACTGTGGCTATAATTTGCATTTCCCTAATGGCTAATGATGTTAAACATCTTTTCATGTACTTATTTTTCATCTGTATATCTTCTTCAGTGAAATGTCTCTTGATTACTTTTGCCCACTTCCGAATCAGATTGTTTGCATTTTTCCTATTAAATGTCGAGAGTTCTTTTTATAGCCTAGATAATAGTTACTTGTAAGATATATGGTTTCTAAATATTTCCTCCCAGACTGTAGCTTGCCTTCTCATCCTTTTAACAGAGTCTTTTGCGGAACAAAATTCTTAATTTTGATGAAGCCCAATTTATCAATTTTTTTCTTTTCTTTTAAATATTTACTTATTTTGGGGAGAGCACAAGCGGGGGAGAGGATCAGAGAGGGGGACAGAGGATCTAAAGCAGGCTCTGAGCTGACAGGCTGACAGCAGAGAGCGTGATGTTGGGCTTGAACTCACGAACCACAAGATCACGACCTGGGCTGAAGTCAGATACTCAACCAACTGAACCACCCGGGTGCCCTTCAATTTTTTATTTTATAGATTGTGCTTTTGGTGTCAAATCTAAAACTCTTTTCCAAGCCCTAGGTCCTGAAGATTTTCAATTTTCTTCTTTTTCCCCTTAGATGTTTTATGTCTTATATTTAAGTCCGTAGTCCATTTTAAGATAATTTTTATACAAAGTATGAGACTTAGGTTTAAGTTGAGGATTTTTGTTTTCTTTTTCTTCTTTCCTTTCTGTCTCTCTTTCTTTATTTTTTTCTTTCTTTTCTGCTTACTCATGTCCAGTTACTTTAGCATCATTTCTTGAAAAGGCTTTCTTTCCTCTATTAAAATGATTTTATGTATTTGTAAAAAAAACAACAAACCAGTTAGATATATTTGTTTGAAGCTATTTCTGAGGTTTCTCTTCTGTTCCATTGATCTACATGTCCTTTCTCTGCCAATACTAAAAAAAATTTTTTCGGGAACAGTCTTTTTTTTTTTTTTTTTAATGTTTATTTATTTTTGAGACAGAGAGAGATAGAGCATGAACCGGGGAGGGTCAGAGAGAGAGGGAGACACAGAATCTGAAGCAGGCTCCAGGCTCTGAGCTGTCAGCACAGAGCCCGACACGGGGCTTGAACTCACGGACCGTGAGATCATGACCTGAGCCGAAGACGGGCACTCAACCGACTGAGCCACCCAGGCACCCCAGTCTTTTTTTTTTTTATTGAAGCATAGTTGAACATAATGTTACATTAATTTCAGGTGTACGACATAGTAATTTGACATTACTATATACTGTTCTGTGCTCACTGTAAGTGTAGCTGTCATCTCTCACCACATAACACTACTACAATACCATTGACTATATTCCCTATGAATACAGTCTTTTTTAAAAAAAATTAATGTTTATTTCTGAGAGAGAGAGAGAAAAAGACAGAGCGCGAGTTTGGGGGGGCAGAGAAAAAGGGAGACACAGAATCTGAAGCAAGCTCCAGGCTCTGAGCCATCAGCACAGAACCTGATTCAGGGCTTGAACTCACGAACCTCTAGATCATGACCTGAGCTGAAGTCGGACGCTTCACCGACTGAACCACCCAGGCGCCCCTACCAATGGTCTTGATCAATGTAGCTATCTATTTCTTGAAATGGAGTAGACTGATCCCTCCCAGTTTATTTTTCCTTTTAAAAATTATCTTCGCCAGTCTAGTTCCTTTACCTTCCCATACAAATTTTATAATAATGTAGGCTATACCTACAAAGACTCTTGTGAGGATGTTGATAGGAGTTTTGTTAAGTCTGTATATTATTTTGGGAGAACTCCTATGCTTACTCTATTGTGTCTTTCAATCCATGAACATGGCATGTCTATTTAAATTCCTTTGACAACTTTACTATATTTTAAAAGTTATTTTCTTAGCGATTGCTCTGGGGATTACAATATGCACCTTCATTTATTACAATCTTCAGAACTAACTTACTTCGGTAGCATATGGAAACTTTGCCCCAATATTGTTCCAATGAACCTCCCTCCATTATACTGTTGTTGTCATATATATTATATCTATCTATCTATCTATCATCTATCCATCCATCCATTTATCTATCTATTCATCTATCTGTCCATTTATCTATCTATCATCTATCTATCCATACATTTATCTGTCTATCTATCTATCTATCAACTGTCCATTTATCTATCTATCTATCATCTATCTATCCATACATTTATCTATCTATCCACCTATCTATGTATCTATTCATCTATCCATTTATCTATCATCTATCATCTATCTATCTATCTATCTATCTATTCAGTGGTCTGAAAATTGACCAAAAAGCATACAACAACCTTATAAGCACTCATACTTAAGAAACTGCCGATAGGTAGGGACAGTGAGAGTTTCTGACATTCTTCCTTATGTATATATACATACATCATATGCCATGATCAGCATTAAAATTATTGATGCATAAAATTTTATGTCTTTTTAAAAAGTTAGAGAGGATGTGAGAAAAAATACAGAATTTCTCAAATTAATCACGTATTTATCATTTCTGGTGTTTTCATTTCTTCCTGTGAATTTGAATTAGTGTCTGGTGTACATTTTTTTGTTCAGCCTGTGAAGTTTCTTTAGTTTTTCTTGTCAGTCTGGACTGCTATCAGTCTTTGTTTACCTGAGAATGTCTTTATTGCACATTTACTAAACCGAAGGTTAATTTTGCTGGGGCACCTGGGTGGCTCAGTGGGTTAAGCGTCAGACTCTTGGTTTCAGCTCAGGTCATGATCTCGCGGCCTCGTGGGTTTGAGCCCCGCATTGGGCTCTGTGCTGATGGGGTGGAGCCTGCTTGGACTCTCTCTCTCCCTCTCTCTCTGACCTTCCCCTATTTTTGCACTGTCTTTGTCTCTCTTAAAATAAACAAATAAACTTGAAAAAAAAAAGAAGGTTAATTTTGCTATTACAGAATTCTTGGCTGACAGGTGTCTTTAGCACTTTGAATGGGTCTTCCTGACCATGACCGGTTTGCATTGCCCCAGATGAGAAGTGACACATCCATCGCATTGGTTTTCCTCTGTATGTGCTGAGAGGGCAGGCTTGTCATCTGACACAGTAGCACAGCTATCAATGCTGACAGCCTGCCCCATCGGGGCAGAACCTCTATGCTGACTGATCTGGGGGGAGGCTAGGAGAAGCCCCAAGCATGTCATCAATTCTCCACTCCGACTTTAAATGCAGCAGCTTTCTTTTTTTTTTTTAAATAAGAAATTTATTGTCAAATTGGTTTCCATACAGCACCCAGTGCTCATCCCAACAGGTGCCCTCCTCAATGGCCATCACCCACCCTCCCCTCCCTCCCACCCCCCATCAGCCCTCAGTTTGTTCTCAGTTTTTAAGATTCTCTTATGTTTTGGCTCCCTCCCTCTCTAACCTCTTTGTTTTCTTCCCCTCCCCCATGGACTTCTGTTAAATTTCTCAGGATCCACATAAGAGCGAAAACATATGGTATCTGTCTTTCTCTGTGTGACTTATTTCACTTAGCATCACACTCTCCAGTTCCATGCACGTTGCTACCAAAGGCCATATTTCATTCTTTCTCATTGCCAAGTAGTATTCCATTGTGTATATAAACCACAATTTCTTTATCCATTCATCAGTTGATGGACATTTCAAGCCTAAATGCTTCTCAGATGTTGCAAGCTTTTTGATGAATTGTCCAGAATACCGAAGTGACTATTTTGATCAATTTTGTCCAGCTTTGCAGTTACTTTATGGGGACCAGATTTGCTAACCTTCTCACTGGACCCTGGCCAGCTTCACCCAGGTACCCTCCCCAGTTCCCTGTTTCTCCACCAGGCTGGGGGAGTCTCCCAGGTAGCCTGGAGATCTCAGTGACAGTCAAAGAGATGCTGGGGGGAGATCAGGAAGAAAGGGTGTCTGGCTGGGTCCTTAGTCTCGGGGGAGCTTAACGGTGTTTTCAAGCCTTTTGGTATCAGTAAATCCCCAATGCATTTTGGGCCAAACATTTTGCATCCAGGGAGAATGAGATCTGTGTTCAGATTTCATACTCACTCGCACATGTTAACAGAGTATCGGCTGGGAAAAGTCATTTGGAATAGAAGACACTTCCTAGGATCACCTAATAGGCTCCAAAATTTTTTCACCCTGAGACAAAGGGAATTACTTGCTGCTATAAATGGACATATTTTCAGAAACAAAGAGAAAGGTTCCACACGGGGCTTTTTGCCAGCCTTGCCTTAAGTGCCAGCTCAAAGGCTCCCTCTACATCCTCTGGGCAGGGAGGGGGCAACAATGACTGTTTGTAAAGACCACCTTGTGTTCACATCAAAGCAGGCACTCAAGGGTATACCTCTAGAACAGTGTTTCCGAAACCGGCTCCAGGAAATCTTGTGGACTCTTTGGAGGTACCTCAAGGCCGCTGTTTAAGAATAGAGTCTAGCGGGTGGTGTTTTAACACTGCTCACCCCCTCCCCCCTCCCCTCCCCCCAACCCACCATGCCTCACCCAGAGCAACTTGGTTCCCATCTGTTTTCCATATTGGCCTTCTACCTAAGATTTCACTTGAGGAAACAGTTTCCCGTGTTTATATGTTTAAAATCGACCGATTGCTCCTTCATTTTACAGGTGCGAAAAAGAGGCCCAGCAAAGCGAAGTGACCTGCCCAACATCACGAAGTTGGTGGCAGAGAAGGGACTAGGTCTTAGGCTGTGTTTTTTCATGGCACATCATTATCTGAAAGCTTGTGTGTTATTTACAAAGTCTCTTGTGTTTTCCGGGGGGGGGGGGTTCCAAGGAGCTGTGCATTTTCTGGTGCCTCTGCTCCTGTCTACACTAGCTGCACTTAGCCTTCAGTGTATATCTGGCTTCCCTGAAATGCTTACTCTGAATTCTGGAGGTGGGGAGAGAGTGGAGAGTGACTCTGGATCAAAGAACCCTTGGGGGTCTACATACTGTATCTTTCTTTCCTCTTGGATATTCACCAGGCATGTGAAAGGGGGATGAGAAGTCAAGTTAACTGACCTGGAGAATTTTTTTTTCTCCTAACACAGTTAGGGTGCAGACAGGAAACAGACACACATCCAACTGGGTACGTTAGGGGGACTTTAATAAAGGGACTATTTTCAAAGGTGTGAGCAGAATGTAGGGAGCCCATATGGAACAGTGCGGTGCCCAGGGACTAGTGAGAGTGGGGCGGCTTTATTCAAACTGGGCCTGGATGTTGAAAGAAGGAAGTGGCTTCTGGAACCCAAGAGGGGAGGGAGCTGTGTGGACAGGGCTCTCTGCTCTTTGGTGGAGGGCTACAGCCAGGCTCCTGTGAGTGTACCACGAGGTAGCCTAGGAAATAGGCATCCCATTCCTTTCTCTTTCCAGGATTCCCCATTTACCAGAGCCAACTATCATCCATGGAGCAATCCGCAAAGGTTAGCGCACCCAGGAGACTGAGTAGGGTGGGGAGTCGAGCGGAGGGTCAAACGGAAAAACTGTCCTGTGTAGACTTGTTATCTCACTCTGACAAATGCTAACTGTGGTTCATTCCGAAGGTGGTCTATGGGAGTTTGGGCAGATGGTGTTCTAGGTAATGGATGGAGTCTTGGGATGCTTGGGCAGGTAGGTGTGGACGAGGAAGGGAGAAAGGCAGAAGTTGTGATGTACAAAGACTAGGAAGGCTAATGGTCCCCAGATTTTGCCTGGAGCTCCTCTCCACGGTGACACGCATACAGTCAGCTGGACCTGGCGTCCTGTCTCTCCCCAGACTTATCAACGGATCGCATCTCCACTCCCTCAATTACCTGTCTCCCCCTCCCCCTCTCCCTTCAAGGAGCCCTGGGCCTTGGCAGAGTCCAACCTCCTGATGGATTGAGCTGGATAACATAACAATTAATTAGCGCTCAGGACTCATCGATCAATGCACTGACACAGCTATAGAGTGACGAAACAATTTCCATTTGAGCGCCAAGGCTGCTTGAAGGAAGCAGAAAAGCAGGGTGGGGACCTCTGCCCACTGAGAGCATGTGGATCACCAGCAGTTAACAGGTGTCTTAGAATCGGACCGCTCACCTTCACCTCTGCAGCCGTGAAGGTGCCAGAGCTGACAGTGAGTGTCCTCACACTGTGGTCTGGTTTAACTGCGACAGGGGAATAGGCCAGTCTTCTCTGTGGGCCAATGAGCTGCGGGCAGGTATGTGTGCACATGCCCTTAGGTGCCTGTGTGTTTGCTCGTGTGTGTGTCTGGAAGGGGAGCGGGTGAAAGGGAAGAGTGATGAGGTATTGCACATCCCTGGTGACAGATACAGCACAAGCAATTTCTGTCACAGTGAGTCCCAGGAAGGTTGTGGGAGATAATACCCGAAGACATAAACGATGCCTCCATCAATGGGGAGCATGAGACAGAACAAAGGGGTAATATGCATATGGGTTCTAGATTCTCAAGTCTTAGGTGCCATCACCACATTCTGGAATTGCCATGATAACCTCCTGAGTTCCTCCCTGCCTCCAGTCTCTGCTCTTGGACACTCCAGCCACATTACTCTCTCTCTCTTTTTTTTTAGTTAAAAAAAATGTTTATTTATTTTGAGAGACAGGGAGAGAGAGAGAGAGAGAGAGAGAGAGAGAATCCCAAGCAGGCTCCATGCTGTCAGTGCAGAACCCAATGCAGGGCCCGATCTCATGAACCATGAGACCATGACCTGAGCCGAAATCAAGAGGCAGGCACCCAACCAACTGAGCCCCCCAGACACCTTCAGATTGGTCTTTCTTAAATTCTAATTTCATCCTAGCCATTAGCTTGCAAATACTACAAATTACCGATAGGTTTAAAACTTAGATGCCTAAGGCCAAAGATTTCTGAACGAGTGGACTGAACAATCACCTGAGGAACTCATTAAAAACTTCTGGGACCTTCCCCCAGCCCCTGAATTATGATTTAGGGGATCTGAGAGACCAGCTCCAGGAATCAACGCTTCAAAAGCATCCTGGACAATACTTCTGCAGCCGGAATCAAGACCATCCTCTGTCAATGTCACTGCATTTTCAGAGCTGCGCGTGGTCTAGGATTCCTTCGTCTCACCCAAAACGCCAGCACCTTGTATGGACTGGCTCCCCTCTGCCGCCCCCAACGCCCATCACCACCTCAGTGCTTTGCTCAGGAACATCTTCCACCTGGATTGCTCTCCTCCTTACTTCCCCCTCAAACCCTTCCAGTCCTTGAAGAGAAAACTCCCAGCTTCGTCTTCGTAAAGTCATTCCCAGGCCCTCCAGTGCACAGGGATGTCCTTGCCCTTCTGATAACTGATCATTTATTTACCACCACCCTTTGCCTTCGGTGCCTAATTACACATAGCCTTGCCTTTTTGCCTCTCTCTCTTTCCTTCGCTCTTTCGGAGATGATTCAAAACTTTTTCCTGTGAGGCACTTCTCCCCAACTATTAACGAATACATGGAACGTTTCTGGAGGTGGAGATCAATCACACTTCTTTCGTGTTTACCTTGAAGAAATACTCCCCGGGCTGGGCTCCTTGGAGGCGCGGGGACAAGTTTTTGAATGATGAATGAATGAGTAAATGAATCAAGTCTCGAGGCAGAAGAAATGGGCAAGAGGCCATGGTGATGATACTTGATTGCCTGTCCCACTTTCTAGTTTCTTATTCTTCACCCTCTTCGTGCCCAGAGTGGCAGATTTTCTGGGCCCGTAGCCAGGGTTGTGGGTTGTAATATTTTAGATGTGTCTGAGTGTAAGTGTGTGTGGAGGAGTAAGGCCCCCCTCCTTCCCCACCTCAGATCCAGCCCACACTTTCACTGCGTCTTGAGGATTCGTTGACCTTCTACTGTGACACCACCCTTTCAGTCTTGGTGGAATGAAGAAATCTGTGATTCCTGGCGTTAGGAGGCCGACTCCTCCCAAGGTGGCTGGTTCGCGCCCGTGACATTGTGAGGTCCTCCATTCTGTGCTCCAGTCCATTTCCCCCTCCTTCTCTCTGACTCGGTCTTCTCTTACGTTAGAAGCTTAGAGTCAAGGTCCCCTGGGTCATACCCCTGGGAGTCTGGCTTTGTGTAAGTGCCTCCCCAGTGGGTCTGCTCTGTTTCCCCACTCCTGGCAAGGACTTTAATTTTCCAGTCTGCCCTGGGTTGTCATGCCTACACAGGAAAACAACGTGTCCTCTGCCAGATTCACTTAAAAAGACAAACTTGAGGTTTCCCTGGGAGAGCTGCCTGCCACCTGCTGTGATCCACTTTTTCAGGACAGCTGGGACTCCCGTGAGCCCTGAGGCACCAGGGCTGTGTTTGTTCTGCTAGAGGGTTATTGCAATCACCACAAAAGGAGGATTTACCAGCGCTTCTGTTCCTTCCAGGGGACTAATCATCCTCCTGGCAGTAAGGACCCAAGCAAATCCCTGAGAGCTATTTAAATCAAATGCCTGGAGGGGCGCCTGGGTGGCTCAGTCAGTTAAGCGTCCTCCTCTTGGACTCTTGATGTGGGCTCAGGTCATGATCTCGCGGCACGTGGGATCTAGCCCTGCGTCAGGCTCTGCGCTGACAGCGTGGAGCCTGCTTGGGAATCCTCTCTCTCCCTCTCTCTCTGCTCCTCCCCGTCCTCCCAAAATAAATGAATACACATTAAAAAAAAATCATACCCATGGAAAATCAACCTTGGAATGCCCTGGGAGCAGTATGGGGTAGGAGTGTCAGGTATAAAATGAAGTGGATGTGGAAGATGGTGGGATGGCTTTGGCCAAGCTGGCACATCGGGTGGGACCTTTGAGGTTCCCTCAGCAAAGGGGGGGGGTGAAAGTCTATGGCAAATTCCAGACTCTCCTCACCCCCACCCACAGGCACCCCATCCTACAATTGCCCTACAATAGAGCTTGATCTGGGCACCCAACACATCTCCCGGGTGACACACAGTAGCTCAATATCGCAAAAGGCGACTCCAGTTAGAATAAGCAGAACGGAAAGACGATTGATATTTGGAGGGCATGCAGTCTTTTGGGAAACCCCAAAATATCCCAAATGAATAAAGTAGGTTACCAGAGGATCCGTGTCCATCCCGTAACTACTATGAGCTATGAGTGTATCTGACATAGTATCACATTTTTCTTTGAGAAGTGAATTTGTCTGTGTGTGTGTGTGTGTGTGTGTGTGTGTGTGATCTGGGTCCATTTGTAACTTTCGCATTTGTTCTTTACATTACCATACCAATTGAGGACACTCTGAACTTGGCATCTGGCCTGAGTAACCATGTGCATTGCTACCCCCAGCATAAATGGAATTTTTCTGTGTCTGGGCAAGGACAGTCACTTTTCCCCTGTCAGTTACCATGTGTTCTGTCATACACTTACTGTGCTAAGTAATTTACAAGCATCATGTCACTGAAACCTCACAGAAATCCTACGAGGTCATTCACATTTTAATCACTTTTTTGTGTTTATTTATTTTTGAGAGAGAGAGGGAGAGAGAGAGAGAGAGACAGAGCATGAGTGGGGGGAGGGGTAGAGAGACAGGGAGACACAGAATCCGAAGCAGGCTCCAGACTCTGAGCTGTCAGCACAGATTCCGATGTGGGGCTCGAACTCATGAGCGGTGAGATCATGACCTGAGCTGAAGCTGGACGCTTAACCGACTGAGCCACCCAGGCTCCCCAGTCATTCATATTTTATAGATGATACCAAGTGGCCCAAGATCACACAGCAAGTAAGTGGCTCAACTTGGATTCAAATTCACACATGGGGACTCCAAACACAGTGGTCTTGAGCTCTGCACTATACTGCCATTTGACTGCAACGTACAAATATGGACCCTTCTGCAGGACTGAGCTCCAAGGGGGATCTCAGTTCTTTGGGTTTACAAACTGGTCACAATTGGCTAATACTTGGGAGAAAATCTCATACGATTCCTGATCTATAGGGCCCTTTCTTCCACCCACCCCATGCACCTCTAGGAAGGCTGTCCCCGACTCAGCCCAGAGTAATGCAGCCCTTCCCCATTGATGGCCATCTTCTGGCTTCCCAATGCAACCCTTCTGTCATCCACCAAAAGGCCACCATCCCATCGGCACATACCGCTCAGCAGAAGCCAGCCACACCGCTGGGGACCCAGGAGATGGGGAGTTCAGGCAGGGAGTGCTCTCTTTCTGGGGACCGTCATGCAGAGCACTGCTTCCATTAATGAGGCATGATCCTCTAGCGAGCAGTGAACGGGCTGGGGGTCCTCTGCTGTCTCATGCCTGCTTTCCTGCCCATGACCTTCTTAGAACAGTCCCGGCACACAGCCTCGTGCTGGCCTTTCTGCTGACGTCCATTGCACCATTTCCCTTCCTTACACTCTGATCCTTTCTCCCTGTTGGCCATTTGCTCCGTTCTTATCCACCCTTCAAGGCTGAAAGATGACCTTGCCACCCCCCTCGGCTGCCAGTGATCTATCCACCCAGTGAGTTCTCTTATTCTCTGTAATTTCTTAGGGGGAGGGGGAGGCATGTACTGCTTTCTACATTTTGTTATCATGACATAGGTACATGCCTTGTTGTCTCTTCTAACACAGTGGGTCTTTGTGATGGCAAGTGATAGACCATTCACCTTTGCATTTCCCAAGTCGAGCAAGACAGCACTTGTGCTCAATAACCATCAATCGGATGAATACATGAGTCCACTATGCTGGGCACATGGGAAGATACAAAGGTAGATCTGACACAATCTTTGTTGCGCACAGTAGGTGTCCAATAAATGCTTTTGAGTGAAATAATAAATACATGTATATATGACTGCAGAGGGCACATCAATTATCTTGAAGATTTTCGTAGAGTATAATTAAGGAGGGCTTCATAAAGAAGGTCAATCTTGAACGAGGCTATAAAAGAGACGTCCTTTTTGGGCTGGGGGGATGGGAAATCGGAAGAGGGCACTTCCTGCATGTAAAGGAAGTCCAAGGACAAGGAGTGGGGGAGGAGCTAGCAGACCAGATGGTTCAGATTAGGCGGAAGGTGAGAGCTAGAGAAGGCAGAGATACCGGGGGTGGGGGGGGGGGGGGGTGGAATGAGGTTAGGTCACGGCTGTTTTTAATGACAGATGAAAAGGTCTCTGACTTTATCCTGAAAGGCTGTTGATTCCCACATAGGAGGGCGATATGACAAAAGCCTCGTTTCCTAAGGATGGATCAGTGGGAAAGACTAGAAGGAGGAAGGAAAATCCGTCCAGACGTGTTTGTTGCTAAATATTTGTGTCC
This sequence comes from Panthera uncia, assembly GCF_023721935.1. NCBI lineage: Eukaryota > Metazoa > Chordata > Mammalia > Carnivora > Felidae > Panthera > Panthera uncia. The sequence goes on along the minus strand of NW_026058039.1, from coordinate 30,356 downwards.
CTTCAACATCCCCTTGTTGGAACCCTAACCCCCAGGGAGATGGTGTGAAGAGGAAGGACCTTAGGAAGGTAAGTAGGTCATGATGGTGGAGCCCTCATGAATGGGATTGGTGACTTACAAAAGAGACCCCAGGGAGCCCCTAGCCCCCTTTCTGCCAGGTGATGATACAAGAGGAGTTGGCCCTCTGCACCTTGGAAGGGGCTCATACCAGAACTCAACCATGCTGTCCCTGGTCTTGGACCCCCAGCCTCCAGAACTGCGAGAAACAAATCTCTGTTGCCTATAAGCCACTTAGTCGATGACAGTTTGTTACAGCAGGGGGACTAAAGACAGGAGGCTACTGTGGATTGCAGGCGGGAGGTTAGGGAAGCTGAATCAACTCTGAGATTCCTTCCAGACTGAGGTGGTCCCCCTGTTTAACGAGCAAAGGGCCACGTAGAAGATGTAAGGAGAGGTGGTGATAAATGCTTGATTCCATTTCTTCGCTGGGGGCCTCCCTCCTGCTGCTGGTTGGCTTGAGCACTTGTTGGGAGCAGACAAGGCAGAGCTCTACTGTGACGGTAACCACAGCCTGAGGCTGCCATCCACACTCAGACAAGCTCTCAGGTCCCACACGTTCAGCTGCACAGCCACCACATTAACCCTCATTAACCAGACCTGAGCTGCTCAACTGTTCACCAAAACTTCACAGTTGATCTTGTCATGGTCACAACTGCTCAAATCAGTTCCTAAGACAACGGGAAAGGCTTTATTGGCCTCCTGGGAATCCTGACCATAAGAACACTGCACTAAAAGAACAGCCATCAGCTGATATCCCCAATGGGGAAGAAAGGACAATCAGTAACTTCGCCATTTGCCCCGTCCATTTCCGTCATGAAGCGGGTGTTCTTGTTGGGTCGAGAACCATCTACCGCCATCAGAGTTGAACTCCCTTGCTACGAATCGTATCCTTGCTTTGTTGATGAGAAATTCACACACCACTTCTCTTCCTCCTGAGCAGGGAAGGCCTTCCGCAAAGAACATCTTAAATAAATGACTAGCCTTGACAATAGACATGCCAGCATCTGGTACCATGGCGTGCTGAGACATCCCGTCAAGTGTGATAAAGCAGAGGGCATCAGGGGACCCTGAAGGGGGCACTGACTTTGTGCGCTCACTTAATCGTCTCCCCAGGTCCCCGGGAGGATCTCAGTCTCCCCTCTGAAAACAGCTCCCGTCTTTACCGCCTTGGATTATTTAAAAACTATGTAATTGACGCCTGCGATCGTCGAAAGCCTAGAAAATGAAAACGAACTAAAGAAAGACATGTGTTTTTATCCCTCAGAAAAACAAGACATTGCCGCACCATGATTTTTCACTGATACGATACCGTGACTCTTTGTCAAAGTCAATCACGAAGGATCCTGTGACGTTTGTAGATGGTGGCTCAGCGGTCAGCCATAGGGACGCACCCTTATCGTTGCTGGTAGTTTTGGGGTCTTTTTTAAACCATTTCCCTTCGATCGTATTCAAGTAGATTCCATTTCAGTGGTGTTATAAATGGTACTTTCGATCTCTGCAGGCAGAACTCCCGTGCATGACTTTGATTGCTTTCCCAGGGAAAATTTCTAGACTCAGAATTCCTACATGAGAGGGAGCATGCAGTGTTTAAAATTTCGGTTTAATGTCTTCCTGGAAATCGTGTGCTGATTGATACTTCTTTCAGTGCTGAATGAGAGTGGTAGTGTTCATGTCCCCTCGCGCTGAGTATCCCTGGGTAGGGCCTTTTCTTTTGGCGGGGGGGAGTGAGTGGTTTTTGCCAAATCGAAAGGTTACATTTCATTGATTACTAGAGAGATTAATCATTAAAAAAATTGTTTAATGTTTATTTGTTTTTGAGAGAGAGAGAGAGAGAGAGAGAGAGAATGAGGCAGAGCACTAGTGGAGGAGGGGCAGAGGGAGAGAGGGAGACACAGAATCCGAAGCAGGCTCCAGGCTCCGAGCTGCCAGCACAGAGCGTGACGTGAGGCTTGAACTCACCAACCAGGCGATCATGACCTGAGCCGAAGTCGGACGCTCAACCGACTGAGCCACTCAGGCGCCCCAAGATTAATCATTTTTTAAATCAATTTAAATTCCCTTATGTCCGACAGGGGAAGTGCGTTTGATGTATGTTTGATAGTTTCTTGGGCTCATTTCTTCCCCTTTGGGATGATTAACTTATTCTTGCCCTCTTATTCAGTTTTTAAGAATTCCACCCATAAAGGATATCAATCCCCCATCCAGCCCCCTTAACATCTTCCCATTTTTAAAAAGTATTTGTCTTCTCGCTTCATTTTTTCTTGACTTGCGCCTATCCTAAATTCTCATGTGGTCACACTTCATCTGTATTTTGCTCTGTTTCGTCTGTCTGGCAAATTATTAACTTGCAATTCAGCAAGCAACTGCTGAGCAGAGACTCTGGCCCTAGTGCTGGGGTGTGCTCAAAAAGAGGCTTTCCGTTCCCAGGGGGCACGAACAGCGTTTCTCCTGTTCTTTTCCGGTTTCCCTCTTGGCAATTTTAATCTTCCATATACATGGAATTTATTGTTATGTCATGAGATAAGAATTTCATTTCTTTTAAAGTGGTTAACTATGGAGTCCAGGCAAGCTTTTCTCACTTTGATGCAAATTCATCTTAATCCTATCCCGAATAACTGCCTGTGGAGGAAGCCGCCTCGTGTAGTGCATAGGCTGTTTAGATTAAGGATAGGGAGGGAGGGTTGCCCGGCCAGGATGAACTCACATCCAGAAAAGACTCCGTAGTTCCGAGTGTTTTGACAGTAGAGGAGTTAACTGGGGGGAAACCAAGGCTTTGACTGGGAATCTATCCTATAAAATATTAAGCAGCAGTTGCATAGGAAAGAAAAAGGACAGCTAAGCCAGATGGGGTGAAGCCAGCCTCCCGGGGGGCTGCTGGCACTGGGATCTGTGGCCCGAGGGCATCTCTTTGGACTTGGACCCCAGCCGGGCGCTTCTGAAAGTCCCTGCTGCGGTCCCCGGGTCCCCGAGCTGTGCACCTAAGTACAGCGTGTTTCTTCCCAACAAATATCCGTGTCTCAGTGCCTTCCCTGTCGCCCCCGATTCACCACCTGCGCGATTCCACACTGTTTATTCTGTCTTTCTGGTACCACTCACACTGTCTGAATCATGGCATTTTTATTTTGCCTTTAAGCATCTTAAGATATAATAGTGCAAACGCCCATGTGTATTTTCACACACGTGTGTATGTACACATTAAGTTTCACACATTTATGGTTCCAGAGGCTTTTTGCTACTGTTGTGTGAGATGAACAAATTTAGATTTTGGCTTAGAATTACATTATTATACTTATAGGTTAATTTGGGGGGTAATTGAAAATCTTCCCATTCAGGGACACGGTCTATATGTCCCATTTATTTAAATCCTTTATTACATGCCTTACTAAATATTTGTTGTCTTTCTTAGATCTTGTGCATTTTTGTATAATAACATTTATTTACAATGATTTCTTTTTTTTCTTTTACAGTGGATGTAAGTGCCTGGTTTGGTAAATACTATCAAGTAGCTGAAAATAATTTAGGGAGTGTTATAACTTAACCCCCAAAACGTGGAAGTAATTCCTTGGGACTTTACGATGCTTAAAGTTTTGTTTTGCTTCTTTCAGATTTTTAAAAAACTTTTTAAGCTTATTTATGTATTTGGAGAGACAGCCAGAGAGAGCGAGTGGGGGAGGAGCAAAGAGAGAGGGAGAGAATTCCAGACTCTGCACTCTCAGCACAGAGCCAAAGGCGTAGCTCGAACTCACAAACCATGATATCGTGACCTGAGCCGAAACCACGAGTCAAACGTTCAACCGACTGAGCCACCCCGGTGCCCCTTTAGATTTTATTTATTTATTTATATTTATTTTTAATGTTTATTTATTTTTGAAAGAGGGAGAGACAGATCAGGGGGAGGGGCCCAGAGAGAGGGAGACACAGATCCGAAGCAGGCTCCAGGCTCTGAGCTGTCAGCACAGAGCCCGATGTGGGGCTTGAACTCACGAACCACGAGATCATGACCTGAGCCGAAGTCAGATGCTCAACCGACTGAGCCACCCAGGCGCCCCAAGATTTTATTTTTAAGTAATCTCCACACCCAATGTGGGGCCCAAATGCATGACGAGATCAAAAGTCACCCATTCTACCAACTGAGCCAGCCAGGCACCCCTAAAGTTAATTTTAAAGTTCTTTACCTTAAGAACAAAGCAATGATGATAACCAGCAAACACACAGTTAACAAACAAACCTAGGTGTCTGCTTCCAGGGCTGTGTAAGGACCATTCTGCCGCATGGACTCCCGCCCCTCACTAGCTGCTTGACCTCCAGGTGAGATCCCACCTGCCTGGACCAGGCAGAAAGTGAATCCCACCTTCCTAAAAGAGCAGGTCTTTACCCGCCCCATGTCATATACCTACTCCTTTCCTGGACGCTTTACCCAAAGGATAAGCCGGCTTCTCACTTGATCAACTGTAGATTTGGGTTTCCCTAGACCAACAGTTCATACGAAGGATGGGGATACTACTCATGGCCAGTCCATCTCGACGTCTGGAGTACATCTTTTTGTTCTGTGAGGAAATCCATGAAGAAAACTAATAGACTACATGGGGATTTATGGACAGTTAATCAGTTAAGGATCAGGCTTTGGCGTTTCACATGTATTCTTGGTGCGGATGGAAATACAAAAACCATAATGCACTATTTCTATCGGACTTCGTAAAAACCTCCAGCTGAACGAGTTGGTTTAAATGTTGTCTTGTTTGTTACTGCTCTGGGTCCACAACTGGATAACTTGTCTACCTGCATTTTCACTCATACAGAGAGGAGAGGAGTGATCCTTCTCTCTATAACTGAATGCATTTTTTTATATTGCTTACTTTATTAGATTATTAAATTAGGAATTGCCTGATGGGAAAATTGGTCTTTCATAGGTAATTATTGCCAGAAAGAATGACTTGGACCCAGAGCTGGCGAATGATGGCCTGGGGGCCAAATCTGAAGTGTGCCTCTTTCAGAAATGAAGTTTTATTGGAATAAGCTACATTATCATTTACGTATCGTGTAGCACTCGTTCATACTGGAATGATAAGCTTGAAAAATTGCGTGAGACACCGTACATAAGCCTGCAAAACTGAAATATTACCTCTTTGGCCCTTCAAAAAAAAATGTTTGCTAACCCCTGACATAAGTCACCTTCTCAAGTCATAATTTTTCATAGGTAGTCCCTAATTCTTACCCGGTTTACCTAAAACCTCATGCAAGTTAGTTTATTCATTTTGCAAATTGCTTGATTCCCGAAAAAGAAGCAGGACAGGGCGATGTTCAAACCAGAAAGTCTGTGTTGAGAGTTTTACTTTTGCTGGGGTGGGGACATGGCCAAACGTGTTTCAAAAACCCTGCAGGCTAAAATGGTTTTGTCCCTGCTATGTGGGACACAGGCATGACACTGGCCGCCCGCCCGTACCCATGTGAAGCAGGTGGAAACCAACGGTGTCCATGGGGACAGTCTGTGGGCACATCTTGGACTCAGGTCTGTTGTAAACATGAGGCTGTAGGTAAAATATACAAGCCATCGACTCATCTCGGTATTCGAAACCACACCTGGGCCAACCGAGTCAGCAGAGAGCGGGGAGCTGACGGCACCTGACTTAGGGCGACCGACCCTGGCTCTGATGCCCTCCGTCTACAGAAGGTTGTTCTGTGGTTCAGCCCCATGAAGCTCATCATTTAAGATAACCTCATTCATTACATGGCAATAGCCCCTTCGAGGAAACCGCGGGGAGAAAGGAGCTCAATCTTGACACCAAGAAGCATACCTCTCTTGGCTGAGGGACATAACTCCTTCTTAGGGACATCATAAATTGTGTACCCCAGAAGATTCTGCCTCTCTGGCTGGCTGCTGGAGTGGCCAGATCAAACCAGCAGGTGAGTAAACAAAGGAGCTGTATGGTTTCGCTTCATTCCTGCCTCTTGTCCCTTGCTCGTGTCTTACTGCCTCTGACCTTCGAGTCCTTTTCTGCTTTTGCAAAACTCCTCCGATTCCTTCTGAGACAAGGGGAAAAACAGGTGAACCACAAAAATGAAGGGGACAGCGACGACACAAGCCTGCTCGGTTTCCACGTGTTAGACGCGAGAGAACCTTCCACACCTCGTTCCAGGGCTCTGGAACGTGTAAGGAGTTCCTTTGCAACAAGGTGATCGAAAAGCAATGAGAGCTAAACCATCTCTAACTTCTTTTCTTTTAAACGCTTTTTTTTAAACGTTTATTTATTTTTGAGAGACAGAGGGAGGCAGAGCATGAGCAGGGGAGGGGCAGAGAGAGAGAGAGAGGAAGACACAGAATCCGAAGCAGGCTCCAGGCTCCGAGCTGTCAGCACAGAGCCCGATGTGGGGCTTGAACTCACAGACTGCGAGATCGTGACCTGAGCCGAAGTCAGACGCTTAACCTACTGAGCCACCCGGGAACCCCATAACCTCTTTTATTTTAAAAAGGGAGATTGGGGCACCTGAGTGGCTCAGTCGGTTAAGCGTCCGACTTCGGCTCAGGTCACGATCTTGCAGTCCATGAGTTTGAGCCCCGCATCGGGCTCTGTGCTGACTGCTTGGAGCCTGGAGCCTGTTTCAGATTCTGTGTCTCCCTCTCTCTCTGACCCTCCCTCGTTCATGCTCTGTCTCTCTCTGTCTCAAAAATAAAATAAACGTTAAAAAAATTAAAAAAAAATAAATAAAAAGGGAGATTAAAAAAAATTCATATCATAGAAGTAATATTGCAAAACATTCAACAATTACACAAGAACAAGTAAAACATAATAATAATTTAAAAAAACTAGGTAGAAGCCCACTCCTCAGAGAATTATCTTGCTTCTTACAACATGTCAGTCATCTGTTATCCATATCTGCCTGCCTCTTTCAGGACACTTTCTTTTCTAATTCTGGACCGTATCAGTCTATAGAAGGAAAAAAAAAAAAACAAACCCAACCCAGCAACTCATCTTTCTAGAAACTTCTTGTTCTGCCCACTTTGCCAGAAGCTACTGTCTGATGATTTTAGGTGTTGCCGTTTTATAATTGAAGAGACAGGGGCCAGTCTCTTTCTCGGGAGTCTTGGGGCCCTGTGAGCCACACGGCACAAGTGTGGCCCCATCATGTGGCTCAAGCTAGAAGGTCCGCACGTTGTTTTCCAAGGGCTCAAGACTGTGGGGCTGTTTCCTTGTAACCCCACCCAGTAAACAACTGTATGGAGAACAAGCAGATAAGCACGAACAGTTTATACCTCGAAGCATCCCGCTTTCAAAGGATGCTTAGCCGGTGGCTACAATGTTGACGTCTTGCTCAAGGTCTTAGCAAACGCTGGCCTCCTGTCACTCAGGCACATCCACCTGCCTGGCTTGCAAAGAGAGGCCTCCGCCCGCTTCTGCAGTGATCTTTAGGCATTTTTATTCAGCTATGCTTTCGGGTGTTTTGTCAGACTCCCCTTGCAGACTCTAATCCTCTCACAGGCGACGGGAGGAATACATCGCCAGAAACGAACGCAGCAAAGCAGCAGAACCCTAGTGCAAAGACAGCAAATCCAACCAGAGCAAACAATGCTTTCCTCCCTTTTCTCTCTCTCTTCTTTTTCTCTTTCATCTCTCAAAACTTCCCTACTCAGCTCTAGAACGTGCCCGTCTACGTCATCTGGGCTTGCTCAGGCTGGGTCAGAGGTGCCCAGAAAACTTACCACCCAAGTTTTTTAGAGGCTCAGAGAGCCTTCGGCGTCAGTATGTGGGATGAAACCAGTTTAAACATCTGCTGAGAGACTGTGTTTAAACATTGGTAAGAATATTCTTTACAAAAAAAAAAGAAAAGAAATTCTATTCAAGCAAAGGATACAACTTGTTTTGGAAAATGGCTCTGAAAACAGGGAACGTGAGGCAATCTGTGATCTCAAGTCACGCCTGGGAACTTGATAAGGCAAAGAAGCTTCTGGAAGCCTCTGTGCAAAGTATTGTGGCATGCAACTCCGTATAAAGATGTTCTCGCTGAAAACACTTCACAGGGACGAAAGAACAAAAGCACAGTCTGAATAATATGAAATATGCCATCTACTAATGAGACAGATGCCAGTTCTGATCCTGGGCTTTTAAAAAAACTTAGTGTAAAAACTACATCTGTCTCTCTCCCTCTTCATTCCTCCTCTGCTGTCTTTTCAAAGAGACAAAAGATAGGCAAGGAGAGAAGAGGTAAAGTCTGCTCGCTTTCTTTGTAACTACTTTTTATTTATTCATTTTTATTATTAAAATTTTTTTGTAATGTTTATTTATTTTTTTGAGAGACAGAGCGCAAGCAGGCAAGGGGCAGACAGAGAGGGAGACACAGAATCCAAAGCAGGCTCCAGGCTCCGAGCTGTCAGCACAGAGCCCGACGTGGGGCTCGAACCCAGGAACCGTGAGATCATGACCTGAGCCGAAGTCAGATGCTTAATCGGCTGAGCCCCCCAGGTGCCCCCGCAATTACTTTTTCAAAAGCAGCCGTTACAAGAAAGAATCTCTAAAAGTTTGTAGCCAGCAACTCTGAAATATCAGCTGCAAATATTTTTGAAGTCAGGCTGATTTAAGCCTCAAATCCCAATGAGATTTTGCCTAAACTAAGAATGAGGATACGGTGATGTTAGGGATTTGTAAAATGGAGATAACCAAATAAATACTCGATGTTATCGGAAGCTTACTTTAAGTGCAAAATGTATACTTAATCATGACCCTCAAAAACTTGCTTTGAAGGGTCACATAGCCCACCGGTTTATGTTGTCTGAGCTCAGCAGACCAGTGTTAATAAAGAATTCAATTTTGTGAGTAAATAAAAATGGAGGAGAATTCGGGACTGCAAACTTCCAGAGGGAGACCAGAAAAATCTTCATCTAAACCCAAGCTGTACAGCCAAAGCATCGTGTCCCATGAGGACCCTGCGCCCCAATCTGTCATCCAAGGATTTATCAAGTGTATCACGCGTGTCCCAGGGGAATGCTACCAGAGGGTCTTGGGAATACGGTGGCGAATCAAGTAGACACAGTCTGTACTCATGGGGTTTGGGATCTATTGACAGAGACAGACGAGAATGAGTTAACAAACGGGAATAATTGCTAGTGGTGACAGAGTCTAAGAAGATAACCACGAGACATAAGGGATAGATGACAACAGAAAGCAGTGCTTATTTAGTTTGGATGATCAAGGAAGGTGTGCCACTGTGAAGGGATGACGTTTATGCAGAGATCTTACGGATGAGAAGGGCCAGCCACGGACAGGGACATGCAGTGAGGAGGAGGAAAGCAGAAGGAAGCATGTGTGTGTGCCCGCATGTGCAAAGGCCCTGGGGTAGGAAAGAGTTAAGCTAAACCGAGCACAAACACAGATGAGAAGCTAAAATGACTGGTGGTGGCCAGAATACGGAGGCTGAGGGCAAGGGGTTGGAGAGACCTGAGATGAGGGTTGAGAAGAATCAGTCGGGACTTCGGAGCAGTAAGAAGGCTTCTGCAACAACCTGGCTGAGAAAAGACAGTGACTGGTACTCCAGGGATAGTGGGCGTGGAGAGAAGTGGACAGATCCAAGATGCAAGTCTGAAGGGGGGGGATTAGGATCTGCGAATGCATTAGACAAGGGGGATGAGGAAGTGAGAGAAGGTAGATATACCCCTCAAAGGGGAGCAGCTCAACCTTTGCTGAGATGGGAATGAATGGTGGACGCACAGTGGAAAGCTGCACTCCGAGCTCAGTGAGTGCGAGGTGCCCGCGAAACACTGCAATGGCGAGGCCAAGCAGGCACTGGGGTTGACAAGTCTGGAGTTGAGAGGAGAATCTGGGGCTGGCGATGGATGGGGATTCTGAGATCGTGCACACGTGGACGGCACATAGAACAGAGGAGGCGAGTGTCCCTGGAGAAAGGTGTGCATACACAGTGGGGAGACAGAAGGTCCAGGAGAGAACCAGGAAGCCTTACCCTTCACCCTGAACCCCGGAGCCCGACAGTGCGACGGGCCATCAGGAGGAGGACACAGAAGAGTGTGGTGTCATGGAAAACCAGGGAGGCAGGGCACGTCCGGGAGCGAGCTTAGCCTCATAGGAGCGCTTCGCTCGCTCCCTGAGAACTGGATGTGTCATCGTGCATGTCAAGGTGACCTTGGCTGGAACAGGTTTGGTGGAACCAAGGAAGCAGACCCAGGGTGGTTGTGAGTTGAGGCACACACACAGCGGGTTGCGGTGGAGACAGCAGGTGTATACAGCTATCACTATTACTGTTTTAAACTGTGCTAAATGAGCATGACAATACGATTGACCATCGTAACCACTCTGAAGCGCACAGTTCTGCGACATCACGCACACTCGCCGTGTTGTGCGACCGTCACCCCCATCCACCCCCAGAGCTCTTTACATTTTCCCAAACTGGAATTCTGTACCAAGCAAATAACCTTCCATTCCTTCCTCTGCCCCGGACCCAGGCAACCATCTTTCTACTTTCTGTCCCTATGAATTTTAGAAGCGGGGGGTGGGGGGGATCCCACGGTATCAGTCCTTGGGTGAGTTCTGGCTAGTTCTGGCTAAGTGCACTCGGCATCACGTCCTCGAGGCTCACCCGTGTGGAAGCACCTGTCAAATGCCTTCCGACACACCGAACGTATAGACCACACTTTGTGGTTTTCTACGGATGAACACTTGGGTTCTGTCCACTCTTGGCTGCTGAGAATCGCGTTCCGTGCGCATGGTGCGGACAGACGCCTCTTGAGTGGGTCAACGGGGCTGGGAGTTGGGGACCGGGGGAGGGGTCATGCAGGCAAGAGACCGCTTGCTTTTGCTGTGGTCGTTGTTGTTGTTCCCCAAGCTGAGAGAAACCAGAGCGTGTCTGCATGCTACCGGGGTGATTCTGGGGGGAAGAAGAGGCAATGCTGTGCAGAAAGGACGTTGCAAGAGCAGGTGGGAGAAGGAGGACGTGGCTGGACCTTCCTCTGTTGGAGAGAAAGAAGGCACGAGGCTTGACCTCAGATGCAACCCCTTTAGCCGCGTTGACAGGGGAGAGCTAAGGCAGCCCCCTTCAAACGGCTTCAGTATTCTCCCTGAAGTCTGAAGCAAATTTGTCAGCTGAGAGCCGAGAAGAAGGGATGGTGTGGGAAGTTGAGGGGAGGGAGAGAAGGTAGGAAATGATCCCCTTAAAGGAACATTTCTCCATGCCCTGCTCCCTCCCCTGCACGGGGGCTGCGAGGTCACTGGTCTCAGGTGGGTCCTGAGAGTCTGCAGCTTTAACTGGAGTTTAGCTTGAAAACGACATTGTTTTCCACTACGGTTTACTTTGCGGTGAGTATAACTAACCTTGCAGTTAGTTATAGTTTAAACTCCCCAGATGATTCTAATGTGCCACCCGGGGAGGGGAGAATGGCAGTCTCAGACTGGCAAAGCCAGCTTGTTAGAGAAAGATAATAGGATCGCTGGGGCCGTCGGACCCCGGTTTGCGATGCGTGCTCATAAATTTCAAGTGGAAATGAGCCTGTACAGATTACGATGTGTGTGTATGTTTCCTAGCTCCACATATTAAAGCCCTGCAAACCTCTGTCTTGAGCCTTTTTCCCTTTGAAAAGTACTCCTTAAAGAGCCCGTCTATTCCTCATTGTCGACTCTACCAATGACAGTAAGAGCTAAAGCCAACATGTGCCAAACGCTGTTCTAAGCATCTTAACGTCTACTAATCCCTCCGGTCCTTGCAACATCAACATCTCTGTTTTACGAAGAAGTGAATGAGGCGCAGAGGTAAAATCGGGCGGCCGGTATTCACACAGGTGACTGTGCGACCATGGTGGGAAATGAGACCAGGAAAATCTAGGCTTGGAACTGGTGCCTGGACGGCACCACTGGGTGCAAATCCTAAACGAGGCACCTCCAGCCGCACCCTTCCCAGGGCACGAAACAGAGAAAAACAGAATCAACGAGAGTGCCGTTGTGGGGAGACATGTCACGGGTCGGAAGAAATACTTGGAGAAACGCTCTGGCGAGGAGGAGATCCCACAGGGCTCATGGGAGTGGCCGTCAATGGAGGGCGGACTGGGGTGCTGCTGGACCAGGTGGGGGACCAGTAGGGTGAGTCGGCACATAAGTGTGTCTGAGACAGACTTTGCAACCTTACTCTGCACGCTCCCACCCAATATGATGCCCCCTGCCACTCATGCCACTGGTGTTAGTGGATTATTTCAGGGGAACGTGACCGGGGGCTGTGGTCCATGCCAAGACTCAAGGAGCGGGGCGCAGGCCACAGAGAAAGGCAGTTTTGTTTGGGTTTGATCCCTGGGGCGCAGGCTACGTTTTCAATGGCCTCATGGCTACTTGCACAGGTAGGCTCGTTAAATGCAGAATTACCTCCCCAAACCTCCATGCCACTTTCTCTTTCTGGCTTCTAGGTTCCTGTTAGCGGGAGCAGATTCCCAGCCCCAAAGACCGGGCAAATCTCCGCACTCCCTTTGAGCACAATGTCTTCACCAGAAGGTATTGAGTTTGGGCTGGTCTTGGCTGTAGCGGGAGTAGGGAATGGGAGATTTTTATCAACAGTATGAAGGTTTAGAATGAGCATCCGACCAAGATCCTGTGAGACATCCTTGCAGAGCCAATCCCTTGGCTGGGAATAATCCCAGTGGTGCCTTTCCTAAGCCATTTATCCAACAAGCATGGACAAGTACGGGTAGCCACCATTTTGATGGGCTTAGTGGTAAGATAGACTCCCACCGGCTCCCTTGAACAGATTTTCAAACATTCAGCAATTTTGCAAGCTGGCTGTTAGTTAACCCATGAGCAGTTCCAAATTAGTCATAATGGGAAGGTCTACACCATGGAAATCAGCAAATGTAAATCAGGGTTCCCTCTCCAAGTTGCCCCTCACCCTGGGCTGGTTTCCCAGCACGTTACCGAATGCCTGGTTGTGATAAGGCACTGTTAACATCCATTTGGAACCTAATCCTTATTCCGTCCCCCTGAATGAGCTCCCAGGAGGTTGACTGTATTGTCAAGGTCATTTGGCTGGTGAGTAGCAGGACCAGAATTGGAACCTAGCATCTTAAACTGAAGATGGTGTGGAGTTAGACCCTGAGGTACTCCACGAGGCGTCCTGGCAGGCATCTGCCGCCGATGCCTGGGCTGGCAGGGCAGGTACCTCCAGAATTTTCTGTCAGAGATCCTTACGGTGAAGGTTGGGGCTTCACTTCTGAGGCAACGTGATGCTTGAGGAAAACGCTCTGGTGTTCAGCTTATAAAAAGATTCCTAATTATCAGCGTGCAACCCTGGAGGGAATGATGGGGACTTACAAGCATTTTCATGCTAATGTCTAGGATGATGTCATAACATTTAACGATCTGTCTTTGGAGAGAATCCCCGGCACTCCCCTGAGCTCTCTCAGTTGGAGAGATTAAAGATTAACAGACAGCTCTGGATAAGGGGAGTTTCAAAGCACACGGCCAGAGTAGAAGTCTCTGCACCATGAAGAAGTTGAAGGGAAAAATGGTCTTCCTTGAGGATCGGGAGGTCCGGACTAAGGGAGATGCAATGTGTGTTGCAGGTGTCCCATCACCTGGGACCCCTTTGCTGAGCTGGTGCATTGATCCCCCCCCCCCCCCCCCCCCCAGCTCCTGGGATGATTTTCCTGGTGAGGATCCAGGCCCCCGTGTTAGGAAGTGCCAAGGTGGGGGCAGCCTTCAGCCAATGTCTGACTGACAGGGGGGTGCGCGAGGCCAGTCCTTTGGTCTCAAGGTGTGATCAACACTCTGCACTTTGTGCTCCAGGGTTCTCCATGGGGCAGAAGCCCATCTCCAGCTGGGCCCACATCATTGCCTGGCTTCCTTCCCCCGCTCCGCCCTCCTTCCTTCACTTCCATTTCCTGAGAAAAGCCTCTCGATACGACTCTTGCCCAAGAACTCCACCGCCCCAGCCCCAGCTTCTAAGGGACCCAACCTTAGGTGGGAAATTCTTCTATTGTGGCATCCAAGAAACACACAAAGTCATGGTGGCTATTTGGGGCGTCTTCTAAGGGTTTTCCTGGCAATACCGCTCTCGCTTCCCCTTGACGCGCCTGTAGAAGGATTTAGGGGAATTCTGGATCTTTCTACTGAGACTTCCCAGTCCCTGGCAGGGACGTCAGCCCCTGCTTGCTGTGGTCTCTAAAGGAGGTCCACAGAGCTCCGTGTGGCATCTTTGCAGCTCCCTGAACTACCCAAGGGACTGGCCCTCCTTGGCCTCTACATCGCCCATTCAAAAGCACAGGGAGAGGCAAGGATGTGGGTGCGCACTGTTCGTTTGGGGGGGACGGCCTCTGGAATTGAGCCAAGGAAAGAAAACAAACCTTGTATTTAAGGATGTGTGACCGAGGCTGCTGCTCTGTGCTGTAGGACGCGTGCTCCATGCAGGGGGCTCCCGAGAGATGTGTGGGTGCCTCCTGGCACCACCCACTGGGGGGGGAGGGCTCATGTGCCGGCTCCCACCCTCGCTGGCTGACAGTTAACCCCGGGCATGTTAACTCTTTTGTGTTTCTGGGCTTCTGCCACATCAGCTAAGGACTTAAGTAAAGCCCGAAGATGTGTATACAATGGATGCTGTCCTTGTAAGGGAGTCCAAGGTCAAGTGGAACCGTCCCCTGAGCTGAGGCTGAAAAGGCGAGAGCAGCCAAGGTAGCAGAGAGGTCTGCCCCGGGCACCCACCTCCTCATTTCAAAGCTTCTTAAAAAATTCCAAAAAGGAGGACATCATTAGACCTGGTGACTCACTTGCCCTTGCCTCACTACTGTGTTCTCTCAGACACCGGCAGAAGCCCACATTTTTGTGTCTGATGCCTGAAACGGGGTAACTTGTCAATATGCATGTACTGGACACGGGGGCAATAACACAAACCAACATATGAAACTTTCCACCAGGGCGTGAGGCACGGGTCAGATCGCTTCAACAAGATGAACGGCGGACAGGACAGCAAGCTGTGCTGGACATGGCTGGACATGGACAGAGCTGACCGTGAAGAAGTCAGGGTCACGTTAGCCACCAGCATGAAGTCCAAACGGGCCGCACCCACCCGGGCGCCAGCCGGGGGGTGGGGGAGGGGGAGGGGAGACAGGTGCATCGGAGTTGGAAGCCAGCCAATTTTCACATCCTGTCACCTACTGTCCTTCCTTGTTCAGGCTCTGCTTCTGAGAGCTCCGGCTACTTCTCTAGCTGGCCTGAGGGAGAAACCGTGCTGGAGAGTCCAGCAGTTGTCTGCTTTGCCTGACAGTTATATTTCTTGTCGCACGTAGAGAAGCTGGCTCTTGGGCGAATACGCCCAGGTCTCTTGTGAGTTTGGTTACTGTTAGGTGAGCTCGTTGGGGATCAGCTCTGGGGCATTCATGGGACAGAGCTTCTGGATAGGGAAAATGGATTCTTGACTCCAGACAGGAGTGAATTCATCAGCATCCGGGAGAGCCCTGGGAGTCAGCTGATGGCATCCTCATAGGGACCTGCCTCCAAATTTCTGTACTTATTTGGGGAAGGGCAGGAGAAGAGCAGGCTGAGGGAGCAGGCATATTGCCTCCATGGAAGATGCGAGAGAATTTATGTAAGACAGCTTACAGGATCTGTTACCCAGACATGTGGTCTTGGTTAAAATGAGGAATTTTTTTTAAATGTGTATTTATTTATTTTGAGAGAGAGAGAGAAATCGCAAGCAGGGAGGGGCAGAGAGAGAGGGAGAGAGAGAACCCCAAGCAGGCCCCGCACTGTCAGCACAGAACCCAGCACGGGGCTCGATCCCACAAACCGTGAGATCGTGACCTGAGCCGAAATCACGAGTCAGACGCTCAACAGCCACCCAGGCACCCTGAAAATGAAGAATTTAATAAGCAATAGCTCACTTAAAAGTTAGATGTTTTTACATTAACAGGGACCTCACGGAAGAAATACTAGAAACATGTTTGACCCATTAAAGGTGATTGATAAATACTTGTTGAATAAACAAAATATAATTGGCCAATGAATGTATGAACAAAAAATACCCAGCCTCAGTGATCAGAGAAATATCTCTGAAAACATCAATGAGATTGACTTTTCCAGGTACTCTTAGATTAAAAAAGGTAAGAGAACACATAGAGCATGAATAAAATAGCACATATTTCTTGGGAAAGGAAAGGAAACAGGTACTTTTATAATTACTACAAAACTCCTGGAAATAAACCCAGTAATATGCCTTAAAAATCTAAAAAAGATATATAGACCCTTTTGCCCAGCCATTTCCTTAATAGGAACAGAGACTAAGAGAATAGTCAAGCCAACTCACTGCAAAATTGTTGGTAATAGCAAAAACTTGGAAACAACCTTAATGTCCAAGAAGAACAGATCAGTTGAATAAGATAGAGAACTCTAAGCAAAGAAATGCCATGTGGCCTTTACAACTCATAATATAGATCATTAACAAACTTCTATATGTTAAGTGAAACAAAAAAGCAGATTGGAAACAATATAATAAACTATGATTCTCTCTTTTAATTATATGAATAATTTGCATGTAGAGAACAGTCCCGAAGGATATATAATAAAAGGTTACCTTTGACTGATAGGATTATTAGCATTTTTTTTCTTTTTTGACTAAGGCATGGTTTCTTATTTTTAGTTTAGACAGAGAGAGCATGAGCAGAAGTAGGGAGAGAGAGAATCCCAAGCAGGCTCCACACCGAGTGGGGCTCGATCCCATGACCCTGGGATCATGACCTGAGCTGAAATCAAGAGTCAGATGCTCAACCGACTGGACCACCCCGGTGCCTCTCCCCCCCCCACCCCGACTAAGTCAATCTACTTATATTGTTTCAACAGCAAACAGTTATTTATATTTAAACAATTAAGGGAACTTAAATTTTGCCAGTTTCTAAAGGGACTTGATTGGAAGTTTGAGGCGTGGACGCACAGCTACAAAGTTCAACAGGTAAGACTGGGAAAGAATTGGTCCAAGGCCTGAAGGAATGAGCTGTTGCAGGCAGGTAGCGTGTGGTTATTGTCAAGGGGTGCTGCGTTTATCTGTGAGCGTCCTGGGAGCACAGGCAAGTACCGGAACAGCAAGACTGTTTTTATTTGCCTGAGAAGGAAGGCAAACTGATCTGAGGGCCACGTTCCCCCAGGCATGAAAATGACACAGGATATATAGGTCCTGAGGCCACTAGATAGATCACGCAGGTAGTTATTCCTTATCACACAGATTGTCACAATCTTGCTCAAGGAGAGGCGTTTTCAATAGAACTTTCTGTAAAAACAGAGGGTGTGACACTAAATTGTCCTCTGAAATCACCGAGCGTTCAAATCGGACAGAAGCAATCTCAGGGATCAATCATTTCCAGATGAAGAAACCAAGGGTCAGAGCGGTGAGGGTATTCGCTCAGTGAGTCAGAGAAATGGGACTAGAATTCGTGTCTCTTGATTCCTGGCGTCGTGGTCTTTTTAACCACACCCCAAAGTCTCCATCCCTCGTGCCTCTGGCTTATCTGTGCATTCAGGACCGGACTGGCTGTCCAGATCAGGGTCTGGAAGTCAGGAGTCTCGTCTGTCCCCCGTATCACCTGCATAGCCCTTTGCACGCAGAAGGCGCTTGAGGCGGGCTTATGGATTTACAGTCGCTGAGGAGAGCAGGCACAGGACTGTAAATTAAGATGGTTTTCCCGTTGGATAACTTTTTTATATTTTTAAATAAGTTTTATAATTTTTGTATAATTTTACATAGCTTTGAAAGTGTAGGTAATATTAAGGGTTGATGCTAACAAGTATGACAGCACTAACTGATCATTTATGAAACCCTGGCTAAGCTCCAGGTTCATTTCTTCTTCTTTTTTTTTTAATTTTTTAAACGTTTACTTAGTTTTTGAGAGAGAGACAGAGACAGAGCACAAGTGGGGGAGGGATGGAGAGAGGGAGACGCGGGATCCGAAGCAGGGTCCAGGCTCTGAGCTGTCAGCGCAGAGCCCGATGCGGAGCTCGAACCCACAAACGGTTGAGATCGTGGCCCGAGCCCAAGTCGGATACTCAACCGACTGAGCCCCCCCAGGCGCCCCAGTACCAGGTTCATTTCTAAGCACTGTGCATCTCCTTTCAAAGTCGCGGCCCTAGGAGATGGGGGGGAGGGGACTCTTTCTCCCTCCACTTAACAGATGAGAACACTGAGGCACAAAGCAGGAAATTAACTTGTCTGAGGTGACACGTTTAGAAGATGGCAGAGCGGGGGCACAAACAGAGGCAGGATGTTCTAGAGCCCGATGCTTAGCTACCTCCCCGGTGCCCACTCCCCGCAATAGCAAGAATGATAATGCCTGCCATGTGGGGAAGCCAGTTTTCGTGGGCCAGGCCCTGCGCTCGGTGAATCCTAGCATGCCGGTGAGATCCCGCTGTCTGCATTCGATTGGGGGACAGATGTAAGTTAGTCACCCCAATCCAAGAGAGCTGGTCAGCGGTGGCACGTTGGACTGAAATCCACGTCTCTCCAAATGCCTGTGCTGTTTCTACCCTGCCCTGTACAGGAAACCAGAGCCCCCTCCCTGCCCAACGTTGGACACATTCTGAACCTCTGCGCGGCAACCAGGCTGGCTGAGCGAGGATTTGTACTCACCTCTCCGGTGGATCCCAGAATTTGTGGCTTAAGAATGACCTACAAGCTCATGGGCTGTGGGCCAAACCCATCGCTTGGCAAGGTAGATCGGGTGGATGTTTCTGGCTCTCTTGTCCAATCCAGGAAAGCCTTCAACCGAATCAAGAGTAGAAGCTGATGCTCTTCTCCACCTCCCACCCCACCCAGGGCTCACTGACCACTCAGGCACTCACTTTAGTGGGTGGACAGGTGACGCTACAGTGTCCTCCTTGGGGACCTGGGGAGGTGGGGGGGGAGGGAAGGCTTCCTGCTCTGTGCAAGCTGCAGACAGGAAGCATCAGTTTCCCCTTCATGTGCTTTTATGTCCCCATATGTTGCCCTCCTCTCCTCGCCCACGTCCTACCCCACGTCTGCTGCTTCCTTCACGGAGCCCAGCTTTCAAAGCTTTTCTTCCCCAAGAGGTGAGTGATCAACCCTTTCCTCCACCCGGAGCAACGCGCACACAAAGCATCCTTCGAAGCTGTCCGTGCACCCTCCTCCTGCCACACTGGCTTCCTCTCCCTCTCCCCTCGAGTGGCAAACCCCCATCCAACACACCCCGTTCTTGCGGGGGAAAGTCTAGCCTGGAGCTTCTCACTGTGGATGGCCAGGCGTCAATGCACAAGCTCTGGTCTCTCTTAGGGCAGCTTGGATGATCTAAAGGGGTGGGGTTTGCAGGCCAGACAGCGGCTGCCCCAAGGTGGGAGGGAGGACATCTCTGCGGAGCCAGTGAGCGGCGCCCCTCAGATGTGGAAGGTCACGTGTTCTCCTTACACCCCCGAGAAGTGGCCTCAGGCACTTCCAAAGCTCTC
This sequence comes from Panthera uncia, assembly GCF_023721935.1. Lineage (NCBI taxonomy): Eukaryota > Metazoa > Chordata > Mammalia > Carnivora > Felidae > Panthera > Panthera uncia. The sequence continues at coordinate 10,878 of NW_026058039.1, read as the reverse complement.
TGAACCTCCCTGTCCCCCGGCATAGTTATGGGGAGCCTCCAACCAGATGGCAGAGGCCGAAATGCTTTGCAGACGGCGAAACCCTGCGCAGGTACGTGGCCGCGTGCGATGCTGTAGTCAAAGACGGGGGTCGGCCTTTTGGGTGAATTTGCTCAGACTGGGTTTCCCACGCAGGGTGGCTAATGGGCTTGGTGTGGGTGGGGTGGGGGTGGGGGAGTAAAATCCAGCCGTTAAGCAACTCCTGTCCATGCCCGGGGATTGTATACACTTCCAGCTACAGAACTGGGCTTTCCACACACAACTTTCATCTGGATGACCTGAGAGTCTGAGCTCGGGTAGGCATGGAGTCTGAATGCCGCCCCCGACCCCCGCCCGCCCAGCCTTATGAGGGTCAGTCAATGCTTTACGCAGTCAGACCTTCCTGGGAAGGATTTTAAGATGGCACCATTGTCCCCTCCAGGTATAAAGTCGTGTCCCCCAGGGCTCATTACTCCTACAAATGAGAACAATGGGTTCAGGACTCTTTTAATGATACTCTGGCAAATGAGGGCCTCACGGAGACTTACTGTGATCTGATCACCTGGAAAGGAAATTCTCTCAGAGAGGCAAGGAGCCGGGGGGCTGCAGGAGAAGCAGGGGAAGGGCTGTAGGCTCCCACACACGCTTGGCGGGGGGGTGGGAGGTGGGGGGGATGGTGTGGGCAGGGAGAGGATGGTGGGGACCATGGGATGGATGGAGCAGATATGGGGCATATGTTGGGGATGTTCCGAACTGGGGAGAACATCAGTTCTCCCATCCATCAGGATGGATGGGCTCAAGGGTTTCCATTTTTCATCCAGTTGTTTTGGCCCAAACCTGGGAGTCATTCTAGATTCTTCTCCTCCTCCTACCCCACCTCCCATCCGGTTTCTCAAAGTATAGGCTGTTGGTGTAAATGGCCCATTTCTGGAGGGCCAGCATTCTCCTATGGCTCCTGCTTGTGCTCAGAATAACACCCACAGTCTTTAGTTTGGTTTACAACACCCAGTCTCCTTGGGCCTCGTCTTCTTCTCTGAACCCCACTGCTTCCTTCCTCTCATTCCCACCAGAAAGCATGTGTCCATGGCGTTCCTCTGCCTGGCATCCTCAAGTCTGACTCTTCCCCACCATCTAGCTCCAGGCACACAGTTTCCTTCCTCGGGTGGGTTTCTCTGACCCCCTATGTAGAGTGTGCACCATATCACCCATTTGTATCCTGTTGCCTTGGGCACCTTATCACAACTTGCGTCTGTGGTATTTTATGGGCTCCGTCATTGGCTCTCCCTCCCACTGGAGGATACGCCCCTTGAGGAAGGGACCGTATTTGTCTTGTTCCCGCTCGTATCACCACAGCTAAGAGTGCCTGGTACCTACCAGGTAACTCAGTAAGTATTTGTTGGATGAATAAAAAGGAAGCCAGAAGAATGCAGAGCCAGGAAGAGAGACAGTGTTTCTGTCACCTTACACGTAGCACCCACATATGAGTTCCGCTTAACGGGGACATGATCGGGGAGGAGTGGCAGGGTAGACATAGGGATGCCCGTAGGGGCTGCCTCAACCACCGGTGGACCAAGGCCAGGGAGGCTGGCTTCACTCAACAGTAGGAAGATGTCAAAACCTCGGGACAAGAAGTCTCTCTTAAATGAACGAAGTTCCTCGGGCTTCTATGATCAGGGAAGGGAGGGCAGGACAGGAGCGATGGCTAGCCTCTTCTTCACGATGGAAGAGCATTTCTCAAGGTGCAATTTTACAGAATGTTTTAAAAGTTCTACCAAAGACTGGGGGCCACGGAGCCCCCACCGTTCCCAGGAGACTCAACATGCCGACAGCCACCTTGTTTCTGCTCTCGGCTTTGAGATTTCGCGCAGAACTCCACTCCCCGTCTTACCTGCCGACCTTGGGCAAAAGGCCAAGGGGCCCACGGATCTTCCAAGGTCACTGAGAAATTTTCTCTGACCCACTGCCTTTCAGTAATAATAACTCACTCGTCCATCCCAGGTAAGTGAGCATTTCCCCCTAGGTTTAAAAATCGCCAGAAGGCGTTGAGTTTGTTTGGTTCTGTTTTTATTACATCGTGAGCATTGGTACAAGGTTAAATGCACAGAGCGACAGAGAAAAGAAGACTGCATAGAGTGTACACATGAACCTACTTGTACATACAGAAGGGGTACAGAGAGACTAACGAGAACACAGATACACAGGAAGGCAGATAAGGGTGGGCTACATTGGTGTAGAGTCCTACACAGAACAGAGCAAGGGGGTACAGAGAGCAAGTGTCAGTTAATAAACATCATCAATTAAAATCCAGCCATGTGTGTCACATTTTTGACAACGACAACAATATACAAAGCCTTATTACATCTCCAAGGGCAGAAAGGGTCTAGGGAACCTTGGAGGGTTTTGTAGAATGGTCTCAGAGGCCGGGCTCTGAGGGGAGGACAGAAGCAGGCAGTGGCCACAAAGATAATGAGGCCAGGAGACTTGACTGTCAGGCTGACAAGTGGGAAGAATGGGGAGATGGTGGGGGGGGGGCAATGGGGTCACATTCGTCAAGAATCTCAGTGACATCAAGATCAAAGGCTCTTCTCTGTCCAGACTCTCAGCCCCAGCCCCACCTCCACTCTCCAGCTCTACTGGAAACATCCAGGGATTGAAAATAAACATATAGAAGCCTGCTTTTGCTTTGTTTAAGTGACGTTTGGTGACTAAGTTCCTGGCGCTGGGTACTAGGCAAAGGACGTCCCCTCTGTGTGCTGAGAACTGCCATAAAAGCCTCCATGCTGTCAACCCAGGTTCTAGCCCTGGCCCTGCAATCAACTAGCTAAGCGCTCTTGGACAAGTCACCTAACCTCTCTGGGGCTCAGTTTCTTCGTGTGTAATATGAGGGTGCTGGCTAGAGACCTCTAGACCCCTTGCAGCTCTTATGGAGGGAAACTCAGGTGTGTTTTAAGAGCACGCCTTTCTCTGAAGCAGAAGCAAAACAAAAAAGGAGCTGGTTGAACAAAGGTGGTCCAGCTTCCCAGACACCCATCTACCCCTACCCCACCATCACTCCCAAAGACCAGAGCTTGAAACCCAGGAATTAAACACCATGAGACTTGGCTTTGTGCCCAAACCCATCCCAAGAAGGCTCCCTCTGCCTTCCCTTTCCACCACGAGGAGAGGGAAGAAGATCCCTTTCATTCTTGTCCCCTGTCTGCAGGGCACCACTGGGGTTATGAAGGGTATGTAACACGGGGCTGTTGTTCTTGGACTATCTCTAGATGGAGGTTGTCCCCTCGATGCGTGTCTTCTCCATTGCTCAGTGCTCAGGAAGCACCACCTGTGACCACCTGCATTCTCTCTGCCCTGTGCCTTTACCCTTCCCTGGCCTTTGGCGGCCATTGCCTGCGTGGCTCTCTTGCTCCCAGAGACAGGATTAAATCACCCCTTGGTCTTCTTGGTCTTCTGTTCTAGTACCCAACAAGCCTCATTAATTCCTGTCACTGGTTCTGAGCCCTTTAATTGTCCCTGCCATCTTGAAAATAGCCTCTGTTTGGCTGGCTCTATTGCAGCCCTCTAGTCTATATACCCTTTCCACCCACTCATTGGAAGCAGTAGAGATTAGTAATTAAGTACCTGGCCTCAGAAGTCAAACAGACTCCAGTGGAGTCTTGGCTCACCACTTTCAAGCTACATGATCACGGCCAGTTGTGCAACTGTGTTGAGTACGATCTATAAGTCCAGTTGTGTCCACCCAGTAGAACTTTCTGAGAGGGTGGAAATTCCAATATGGTAGCCACTAGCCACATGTAGCTACCAAATACTCACAATGCAGCTGGCAACACTCAGGAAATGACATTTTAATTTTATTTCATTTAAATCAGTTTAAATTGTCCCATGTGCCTGGTAGCTACCATATTGAACATACCCACTGGATATATGGACATAAATATATACGGACACATCTGGACCAGTGGCTACCTATGGATGCATCTCTGCTGTGCATGAGAAGGGAGCTGGCCTTTTGAGCAAACCACAACCGGGGAAAGTGTGGCATAAAATGGGTCCAGGGCTGGGGGTCTCCACCTGACTCCATCATGGAACCTCGGGCAGGTCAGTTCACCTCTGTGCCTCAGTTTCCTCACCTATAAAGCCAGGTAGTTGATCTAAGATCCCTTCCAGCCAAGGCTGCTGTATACAGGGTTGTGCAGACCAGCAACAGAGACTACAACATGGAGGGCGACCCTTGGAGTCGTCCAGTCTTACAGTCTTGCCACCAGCCCATATTCTGGGGTTTGACAAGGCTGATTTCCCAAACTGCCTCTTCTGATACCATCTGCAAGTTGGGAGGGGCTTCTGCACTTGAGAATATGATCTGTGCATGGCTACGGCATGAGAGGTCAGATTCCCTCAGCCGGTGCTGCCTGGGCGAACCTGTCCACTTCTCCGCCTTGGTCTCAGACCCCACACACTTACTGCAAATGTTCCTAGCCACTATTTAATAGGGACTAATTTAAGGCATTGCTCCTTATTAAAGCGCTGAGTCAGTCCGCATGCCATCCTAGTAGACATTAACACTCTAGCACAAATTAGCCCATTCTAAAGTGCTAACTAGCTGAGAGCTGTTTTGCCAAGCAGAGTCTGTCATTGCCTAGAGAAGGTAGAGCCAGGTATGAACTGGTGGAGGAGAGAAGCAGAAGTTTGGGTGTGTGTGTGTGTGTATGTGTGTGTGTTGGGGGGGGGTACATGGTGCTGAAAGGGGGACACAGGTGCCCCATAGCCCACTCCCTGGGGCTGGCATTGTTAGTCCTGCATAAGGATGGAGGCAGCATCGCCTCCTCTCAGTGTTCTACACTGTCTCTCCCACTTCACGGATGCAATGAATTCTAGGTATTATGAACATCTTACTCTGGGCTGGACCCCAGGTTTGCACCCTTGCCCTTTCCAGAAGAGAAGCCTCCGTTGGATGCATGCTAATTATGCATCCTCAGGGAAGCCAGCCCATGTGCCACTGCTCACAGAACCCCACAGGACAGGCCGTGACAGAGGGACAGTGTGGCTGCAGCATCTGTCTCCTCCGTCCTCCCCTCCCCTTGAGAACAATCATGACATTGGAGAAAACACCGCAATCATGTCCTGAGTGACTACGCCGGGCTCTGTGCTGAGCACTTGGGATCCATCACCTTGCTGACGATCTTTTCTATAAAGATCTTTCATAAATATGAGGATTCAGGCACAGAGAGGTAAAATAGTTCCTCCAAGGCCACCCAGGTCTGTCTGGCCCCACAGTCCAGTCCCCTCTTGTTCCCTCTCCCCTCCCCCTTTCCTCTTTTTTACTTTTTGTTTCCTTTATCACACTGCTCCTTCCCTAACTGTAATTGAGGGTGAGAAAAAACGGGGTGTGGGTGTGTTGGGAGACAGGACATGGGGGACCAGCTCAGGGAAGGCTCACCCCTTGGGCTGGGCTTTAATCACAGAACACAATGCTCTATTTAGTGTGAGAGCTCCAGTGTCCCCGGTACATCCCACCAGTGGATTCTACCCGCGCAGGAGAGAAACAGGAAGAGGAGAGCAGTGAACTCTTAGGCTAGAATCAGTGAGAGTACCCCACCTGTCATCCACATTCCTTTCTTGCCTTCCTTCTGCAAGTATTGTGTTTATTAAGCATTTCCTGGGAGCTGGGGATTAACATATAAGGAAATAAAGACCAACACCTGTTTCTCGAAATACATTCTGGGAGCAGGTGTGCCCAATGGATAAATGGGCTTTAACAACACTCAAAGGTAGTGCTACGTGGGCCTGGAGGGGAGGAGGTGTCTGAGCTTCGTAGTGAGGAACAGAAGTGGGAAGAAGGTGAGGAGGAAGGCCCCAGGGAAAGAAGGAAATACAAAATTAAGTGGCTGTAGGGAAGATCTTGTGAGAGGAGAGAAGTTTGATGAGCTGGAGGGCTCAAGATTGTGGGGAATGTGGCTGGTAACAATTTGTGGCTAGGTTCAGAGTCAAGCGAAAGACTTTGGACAAATATTTGATAAGGTGTGATTGGTTCCTGAAGGGGCATTTCCCCAGTGGTTTGGCCAACTCACCAAGGCCAGCAGCCCAAAGTGTCTGGGAAGCCTTCTGTGTCCACACATTGTCCCAGTGTCCTTGTCTGATGCACCTCAGCCACAGCTATCAGCTCTTGCTTGGACCATTGCAGTAGCCAATTCAGCAGTTGTCCTGTTTTCACATGGATGTGCCCACAGCCTGCCTTTCTCCTTGCAACAGCCAGAGCGATTATTTTAACCCATAAATCAGACCACTCCTCTCACCTCCCAGGCTTTGTGAAAAATCAGGACCATTGAAAATGACAGCTGAGACATAAGAATTAAGTGTTTCTAGAAGCAGTCTCAGGACATGAGCCAGGCTGGTCTCCCATGAGTGCAGGTTCCTTTTTCTTCATCCATTTCCCTTCCCCGTGATGCTCCCCTCTCTTTTTTTCCCTCCAGGTTGAGTCCTCAGGGCATCCCCTATCAGAAGTGGTCCTGAGGAGAGGATCTAAAGGGGCCTGGCCTAGGACAGGGGTTCTGGGCTTCCTCCCTGCTAGAATCTCTGGCTTAGTGCCCATAGTCATGGGAAGTGGCATACACACTGCATCTTGCCCTCATAGGTGTTTCTTTTGTCTTCATTGTTTTAAATTTTTATTTATTTATTTATTTATTTATTCTTCTTAAGTCGGCTCCATGCCCAACGTGGGGTTCGAACTCACAACTGCGAGATCAAGAGCCCCATGCTCCACCAGCTGAGCCAGCCTCTGGTCTTCATTGTTTTAAAAATTAGGAAGTTATATACAAAATCTGGATTCCTGAACTCTCTTGAAGAATGAGAAGATACAGTCCCACAAGATCTGCATTATATTATTATAACTGGCTGGCTCCTCCTTTAAATGGGACCCATGTTTCCAGTTTGCCACAGTCCTCACTAGTTTGTATTGTTTACCACTTGTCCTACTTCATCTCAGTCTATGGCTGGCCCTGTAGCCATTTGAGTTTACAACTCTCTGGACTAGGGCACTTTCTGTTAATTTTACTCTACTGTGAATCCAAATTAAGACAGTAACTCTTAGCTTGTTTTTAAGTCTCATCTGTAATGAAGGATGTTAAAGGAGTTTCAGGTAACAGAAGGTTGGCTGGGATAAAAATAGTGGTAAGAGGAGGGGTACCCTACTGTGGATCTGAAAATCTCATCAGGTTAGACACCCCTTCTTGGCACATAGGGAAGGCCTGTCAGTTCCTGGGAAATTACACCTGGAGCATCTTAAGTTTTGTTGCAAGTAGACTGTAAGTACCAGAACAGCAGGCACCAGGTCACTTCTGGTACATAGTAGGCCATCAATAAATAGTTGTGGAATAGATGGATGAATGAATGGATGGAGGGACAGATGGGTAGATGGATGAACGGGAAGATGGATGGATGGATGGATGGATGGACAGATGGACGGATGGATGGAT
>NW_026058039.1:0-2991 GCF_023721935.1 Panthera uncia | reverse complement strand
ATGGAGGGATGGATGGATGGATGGATGGAAAAATGGAAAGATGAATGAATTGATTGATGGATGGATAGATGGATGGATGGATGGATGGATGGATGGACAGATGGATGGATGGATGGGTGGATGGATGGAAAAATGGAAAGATGAATGGATGGATGGATGGATGGATGGATGGAAAATGGAAAGATGAATGGATTGATTGATGGATGGATAGATGGATGGATGGGAAGATGGATGGATGGAAGTATAGATGGATGGATGGAGGGATGTACACATGAATGGGTGGACTTTCAGTTGCAGCTTCAGGCCTCTTCTGGCTTCGTGGGGGCATGGGCCAGGTAAGAAAGAGGGGCCCTGGGAAAGGTCTTTGAGAATCCTCCAGATGCAGCCTCTGTTAATAATTGACACTTCCTTCCCTCAGCTTTAACTGTGTGATTTAAAAGTCTGGCCCACAGCCAGAAAAGCATAACCGTTACACATTTCATGGATAAATCAACCCCCTGCTGTTTAAAACTAAAGGGTTGGAGAGAATGCAAACCAAAAACATATGAGCCAACATGCTCACTGCATTCTTGGAGGAATGGTGTGGTGGCTGCGCCTGTGTCAGGAACAGTGGATGATGGCTCAGAGTCCTGGCAGTCTTGCAGTCTTCATACAACATGGCCAGGCCAGGGGCATGCCTAGGGTATGGAGAGCTAGGGTAGGCAGCTGCCTTGAGGGGGCCTTGAGGGAAGATCCTGGATACGAGGCCCCTGTTTGCTAAGTCTGCCAATCGGTGTCAGAAGGGGGTAGAAAACATGCATGCTGAGTGCAGACACCCTGGCATGGCCAGGCTTCTCCTATCTCTCGCCTCCAGCCCCTACCCTTCTCTGGCAACCTGTCAAGAGTCCCCAGTTTTCTTGGCCTCTGTAGAACTTGGTTCCAGTTTGTCCCCTGTGCTGGAGAACACCACCCACAGAATGCAGCTCAATCTATGACCTTCAGGGAAGATGGGAAGGAAGGAGAGAGAAAAAGTACTGATGTGCTTGGTGAAGTCAGCCTGCCCAAGGTCACATAGCTAATGAGCGATGGAGCCTGGCTTTCTCTGATTCTAAGACTCATGCTGTTTGATTAATACACCTGATAGACTTGACAATGGACAAAATGCTTTCACCCTGGGGTTGGATTTTTCCCGGACATAGCTCTGTAAAGTCTACCGGAGGCAGGGCGACCAACTCATTCTATGTTGCCCAGGCTTTTCCTGGTTTTAGTCCTGAATTTCCCATGTTCCAGGGAACCCCTCATTCCTGGGCAAACTCAGGATGGTCGGTCACTCGATCAGAAGGCAGGTCGCCATCAGTCCCACGATCCTTGATTTGGCTGTGTATGGGATGCCTTGACCCATATTGATGACTGGCTCCCAACTACACATGTTTTGATATAACTGTTCCAAACATCAACCTGAGAACCAAGAGTTCTGGATGCCTCCCAGGTGACTCTAATGCACAGTCGTGTTTGAGAGCCACTGGCTTAGCCTGAGGAATCTGCCTGATACCATTGCTGGTTAGCCTTTCGTCTGCTCAGCTTTGTCCACGTCCTTCTGTGAAACGGTGATTTAGAACAAGAAATATGTATTTGGTTTTCATTCCTGTTTCTAGCACAGAGCTTCTTAAAACCTTTGGAATTTCCTAAATCCTGACCCTGGTCAAGGTGTCCTTTGTTACGTTAAGGAGGCGACTTTGGGAGCTCAAGGAAGGATGGGGGCTAGTTGCCTGAAGAACTTTCAGTCCTACCCTCTGACCTCCTGGGAGGGGCAGAGGGGCTAGAGATTGAGTTCAGTCACCAACGGCCAATGATTTAATTAATTGTGCCTGTTTGTAATGAAGCCTCCGTAGAACCCCAAAGGACAAGGCTCCCAGAGCTCCTGGGTTGGTGAACACACGTGTTGGTTGAATGGCCGTTCGGGGAGAGGGTGTGGCAGCTCTGTACCCTTCCCCCAATGCAGAAGCGTTCCAGAGACCACACTTGGAGAAAGTTCCATTTCCCCGGCACCTTCTGAAACTCCCTGTTCACTGGAAGCTCTGTGAGTGTGCCAGGGTGGTGCCTTTACCTATAGATCTGAGTTGACAAGTGACAGGCGATTTTGGAAGCAGACAGGGGACTGAGGGTTAGGTTTGGACAGTAAGCCACTGTGGCATAGCGTCTGGGCAACGGCACTGAACGGCACATAGAGCAAGGCAGGAAATAGGGTCAGGGCGTCCGGGCAGTGGATTCTAACAAATAGGGAGAGGGTGGGATGTGGCAGCTAATGGGAGGCGGAGAGGGGGACGTATGTGAATGAGGACTGTCTCACGCTCCCTCAGCCTGACGTAACTGGTATTTCTCCTAATTATTAGATTGAACCACTACCTCTCTGGCGAAATAAGTTTTGACTCAAATGAGAAATCAGACTCAAATGAGAGAGAGAGAGAAAAGGAAAAAGAACAAGGGGGGGGGAACCCACAAGGAACAGAATTCAGTACAGGGGATATTTTTAAATTACTTTTTTTGTGTGGAGTTGAAGCATGATTTCCTTTTCTATTCTATCTGACGGGAGCCCCAAGGCCAGGGTTCCTGAGGGACGGCTGAACTCGTCAGCTGTGGCAGGTTGGGGACAGAGCCTAGAGGCCTGGAGGTCAGTGAGCCTGGGCACGTCCAGCCCTAACCGGTCACTCTTGATTCCGTGCCTACCTATATGGTACCCCTGTGCCTGCCCCCGCCCCGCCCCTCCACTGATGGGTCAGAGGTAGTTTCTCTTGAACCACAGGGGTTTGGGCAGGTGGAAAGTGTGTGCACCTGAAGGTGACGGGGCATTGGGGGGGGGGCGGGGAGGTTGCCTAGCAAGTAGCAGGTGCTATATTTCCTTCCAGGAACCGTGTTTGGCTAGCCAGCCAAGGGGTCACAGTGTGCAGGAGCTGTATGGGTGAGCGAGGTCCCCTGAACTCAGGGGCGGTCATCAATCAAAGCCGTCTGAAC
>NW_026058038.1:0-83371 GCF_023721935.1 Panthera uncia | reverse complement strand
AAAACAGATGACTTTTTTGAGCTCGTAAGAAGAGTGGGCTAGCAAATGAAATGCAGAAACTCTGATCTGGAAAAAGATACATGAGATAAACCAGAGGCAAGAGGGCCTGCAGAGGAAAATACACAAGTGCGAAAGAAAAGAGAGAAAGAAAATAAACTTACAAAAAATGGAAGACAGGTACCATGGTATAACAGATACAGTATGTTGTCTTTTTAGCAATTATAAAAGAAAGTTTTGTGGGAGGTTATGTGAGAATTTTAGTACATCAATACATTTCATTCTTCCATAGGTGCTCTAAGAGCTGTGCTTACCTCCCATTAAAAACTACTGAAATAGGTTGTCATTTGATAATTTAGAGAAACTAAATGAAACAGATACCAACAATAGGATCTGTGTTTCACATTTTTTAGACAAACCAAAAGGTGACATGATTTATAACATTTCTCTTATTTTTTTTTTCACTTCAGAGAGGAAAGTGGGTCTCTAGAGCCACGTCTGCTGCCACATAAATACTTTAATGCATGGAAACTCTGGTCATCTCATGAAAATATATAGCTAATCCAGTCCTGGTGTCACTAAAGAGAACATGACCATTCAGCTTTATGGTTATTCAAAAGTTATGGACAATTGCCAATTCAAATGTGGTCCATGGATTCTAACTTCAAATCTGTCATCTATCTCCCTTTCCCCAAGTTTTAATCCATCAAGTCTTTAAATTTTCTAAGTCATTATCAAGATGAGCTGGATTTGTACCAGGATTCTAGAAGGGAGCAACCCTATAGCTCATTGTTATTCCCTTGAGCTAGCCAGTCCCAGGGGCCATACCTAACAGTGAATGCAAAAATAAATCAAACTCTGGGATGGCTTTAAAAGGCTTACTTTTCTTATGAGAATGAAGCTTTAACCTTGCCTAGCACATCAGGGATCTAAAGGAATACAATCTTCCATTTATTTGCATTAACCAGAAAGGCACTGTACCAACACGAAGCCTTATTTTCAGCAAACAGGATTTTGCAGAAGAGAAGGAAAAGGAAGAATTGAGATACCTATATGAAATAAATTTAACCAGATACAAGAATTCAGTTATGGCTAAAAAGTGCAAGCAATAAAGATACATGTTTTCAGAATAGTGCTTTCTTTAATAAGTGACATCCCACACAGCCTGTTAGAAGATGAGAGTATTTTAGAGGTACAGCTTCCAACTAAACAGCTGCAATACATACCCCAGCTGTACAGGAGATAGTGGTTCGAGGAAGGAAATAAAGGTAGATCTCAGTATAGTTAAGAAAATAAAACAGCAGTTTGTGAAGCAAACTAATTAATAGTTACACACAAATTCATCAATAATGCTAATGCCTGGTAATAAGTTAATGCTGCACATTAGCTTAGTTGATATAAATGAAACCATGGGAAACATTTATTCAAGGTGTGCATTTGATTGTGATGGCCTGCTTTGCAAGTTTGACTTTATGATTAAATTGTCCACACTGCAAATATAATGTTTTCTGCTAGTTGGTTTACATCTCAAAATCCTTGTAGCCAATGTCAGAATAATTTAGTTAATATCCACTATTATAAATATAAAGATTGAGCATCTTTGTTTCTTCTCACCCCCAACATATACCCACTCACAAATATTTCATAAATGTGTTTTTCTCTTTAATGGCCTTTATTGTCTGTATTCTCATATCTCTGAAGAGGATAATATAATTAAATTTGCTATTATGGTCTTGGTATTTAAGTAAGGAAATTCTGTTTTCTATTGAAATTAACTTGAGGAAATTTGTCTTTATTATAGGAATGCATAAATATAAACATTATCCAAAGAAGTAAAAATCTATATCCTAGTGTTCTGTATCATATAGACTAGATTCAAATTAGTAGCAACCCATACAGAACTAGAAGTAACAGGATTATTTTATATATTTTTAAAACATTTTAGATACTTGGAGCCACCCAAGTGTCTCAGTCAGTTCATCATCTGACTCTTGATTTAAGTTCAGATCATGATCTCACGGTTCATGATTTCGAGCCCTGTGTCGGGCTCTGCACTGATGGCACAAGGACTGCTTGGGATTTTCTCTGCCTCACTCTTTGCCTCTACTCAAAGAAAATAAATAAACTTAAAAAAACATTTTAGGGGCACCTGGGTGGCTCAGTCGGTTGAGCGTCTGACTTCGGCTCAGGTCATGATCTAGTGGTTCTTGAGCTTGAGCCCCGCAATGGGCTCTGTGCTGACAGCTAAGAGCCTGGAGCCTTCTTCAGATTCTGTCTCCCTGTCTCTCTGCCCCTCCCCCACTCACACTCTGTCACTCTCTCTCAAAAATGAATAAATATAAAAAAACTAAAAAAACATTTTAGACACTTTATATTTCATCGATGTACCATTTGATTGTCTAAAAAGCAATTTATTAACTATATCCTCAAAATAGCATAGTATCCTCAAAATAGCATAAAGTTTTCCATCTTTATGAAATATATATTTAATAATACTAATATAATATATATATAATATAGATTTTATATAAATAGTATATATTTCCTATATAAAATGTTTTCCATCTAAAATGTTTAAGGATTTGTATTGTAAGGACTCATTATCTCTTCCTGAGCCCTGTGGCTACAAAGTGAAGTGGCCATTTTTTAGCTGGTTGGAAGCATGTGTGGCTTGTGGCTCAAATCCCTCCATGTCACTTTGCCTTAGTTTTCCCATATGGTAATTGATGCTTACTATTATACCATTTTCCATTAAGATTTATCAGATATCCATTGGGTGTTGTTTTTGTTGGGTTCACATTTGAAGATTACACTTTCTATTAATCCCCAATAAATCTCTGTGAGAAATTCTACTTGAAGCTTTCATTATGCAGCATAATTGTCTCATGGAATAAAGGTGGGATTTTAGTAATATCTGGGATTTACTCATCTGCAAGTATAATGTCCTAGGAAATTTTCTTCTCCGAGCCTCAGCTTCCTTTCTGATGAAATAAAAACTATAATAGTAACATGTACCTCGCTGGATTAGTCTAAGAAATAAATGAATGTGTAGAGAGCACTTCGTAAATTGTGAAGTTGTACTGTATACGGCTATCAATAATATCATTCTACAGATTGCTATTACCAGTTTTATTTTGTGTTATAAAGAGCAAAAAAAAATTTATGTTCACATTTTAAATGGCTTATCTTAAAAATATTCATTCCTTGTTGGGTAGGATTTCTAAATGTATGGCTTCCCTATTCTCACAACAAAGTTCATGTAGACGTCACCTGCTTATCTGCTTATCTGCTGAAGGATTACTCTTATGTCTTCTTCATTGGACTCCTGTTCTGCTTCATTTAACTGAGATGCTTCAAAATGGGAGGAAGAGTGATGTCAGTTAAATGCAAATCAGAAAAATGTTTATATTTTCAAAGGAGTCTTCGTTCTTAGTAAATTTCCCTCTTCTTTCTGGTCATTGGACAAAACTGGCTTCCTATTTGGCACACACTTTACATTTCCATTTAGTGGTCTCTGTCATTGCAAATTTAACAAATCCACCAATTTCATCTCATACCACGTTGTTCTTGCATTCCTAAAATTGACAAGGTCTTGTGGCCCTCAAGATCAATCTGTCTATCTATCTATCTATCTATCATTTATATACTGTTCTTTTTGCCTAAAATAATCTTTGAATATCCAGGTCCTTCTTATCCTTTGGGTCTCAGATTAGATGTCATTTCATCAGAAAGAGTGTCTCTGACTACAGAATCTAAAATACATCCCCCTATTTTACCCTTTTCTTTTCCTTCAATACATGATCTCATTTTGTAATTATAGACCTTTCTATCTCCTTATTTGCTGTTGCCTCCTCCAGTTGACTGTAAACTCCATGAGAAAAGATTGCCATGACTCTTTTGTTCCTCTCCATATACCTAAAAGAGGGTCTGATTCCTAGAAGACACCCAATAAAGACTTACTGATTAAATGAATAAATTAATAAAGAATAGAGCAGTGTCATTTTAAGCACATTTGTGAACATTCAGTTTGTTTAGAGACACCATCTCAGAAGATTGGATTGGATGGTTTTAATTGCTGACTGATCATCTCCTTATGGAACTCTTGCTCCAGTTCAGCTCAATATGCCTTAAGCTCAGCTCATTATTTCTCTCCTTCCTATAGTTTCCACCAAAACATCTTATCCTTATGCACTGCCTATCTCTTGTAATGATTCCATCCACCTCCTAGTTTAAGAGTAAATTTGGGGATAATGTTTAGGTCTCTCATCTTCTCACTCTGTACATCCAAGTAGATCTTCCCATCTGAAAGTCTTTCAGATTCATTCTTATTTCATGTTCATTTGTCTCTTACCTGAAAATCTGCATTATCAGGCCCATGTCCATGTCTCCTGTTCCTCTATCCTTATTTACATGTTAATATCTCCTATTAAATTATAAAAATATTAAGAGCAGGTATTCTCTTAGTTATTGTAGTTGCAAACATAGTGACATACACATGGTCAATTCCCACTTAGTTCACTTCGTTATCCTAAGATTCAGTAATTTACACATGTCTTTGTAAAACCAAGTTATAATTTCTAATAATTATGACTTATATTGGTAAAGTTACTTTAAAAAATATATTCAAATCCTTTGTCTCATAATTTAGCTCTAATTTGGTAATCATTCAAATATCATCATTACAAAACCTGTAAAGCCTGATTCTTCCCTCTCTTTCAGGCAATCTGCCCTGAGGGTATAAACAATAGTATCTATTATTTATTCTTTAGGACTCCCTTGTTATACCCTATTAAACATCTATAAATATTCTCCTTCTGTGTTTATAGGGAAAATGAATTGCTTCCCTGCTTAACATTCCTTGGCCCCATGCAAAAAAAAAAAAAAGAGTTGAGCATATATTTTCAGCTAATAAAGGGAAACTTGGTAAGCCAGTCACGAAGCCTATAACTTAAAATCTCAGCAGTTTTGGGGACTTGGTGAGCAATAGTCCTTCCTTTTGAAAAGTAATCAGAGTGGAAATTCAGGGCTGAGGTTGATCAAAGTTTGGCATCCAACACCTGGCCATTTCTCTCTGCCCCAGAAAAGGGCAAAAAAGAGTTAATCAGGTACACAGCCATTGTATCAAATGTTCTGGACACCTTCTTCGGGTCATGTGTGTATTTATAACCAGACAGGCCCTTCTTGCCTCAGCACCCTTGTCAGGGTGTTTCTTCCCAGTCACCATGGCAGATGTAAGAAAATGTATAAGGCTCACTTGACAGGGTCTGAAAATGGACAAATAGATCCTGAACCTGATGAGGAAGTTTCAAAAGTAAAAGTTATAAAGGTGTTCTGTCAAAAATAAATTACATGGGTATGGAGCTCGATTAAGGTTAAGAAGAAAAACCTAATTTTAGTAACAAACAGGTAGTCAATGAAAATCAAATAAGGGCAGTCCTCACCCATCTTATAGATTACTTTCCTGGAAAGTCACTAGCAATTGCAATGATCAATGCAAAAGCAGACTGTATACACATGATAGGGGAGTCACTGTCTTATATAAGAGTCTACACACACACACACACACACACACACACACACACACATTGTTACCATAATTCTTAGTAAACTTCATATGAAACATTATATATGTTGTATATATATATATATATATATATATATATATAGTGTATATATAGTGTATATAGACACTACCATAAGCACCAAATCCAAGGAGTGAGTTTTCAAGCATTTTTAACAGTAGAATAGTTTTTTCATATGCCAGTTTTAATGGACCTTGAATGTATAAAATAGATAAAAATAGAATGACTATGATTAAAACAGTTACAGAAAAGAATTGGGAACCCCACACACTTGGTCTTTCCCCCATCTCCCATCATGGCCCCCGAATGGTCTTTCATGCAACTTGGTCTGATTTAATCAATGACAGGTAATATCGCCAATATACTTTAATAGTGTAAAACTTTCTAAAACACACTTAATGTAACCTAGGAAATATTATTTCATAGAGCATTAATTATCTGTATATTTCTTACCTTATTTTTGCAGCAACAAATCAGAGATGAAATAAATATTTTCACAAAAGGTGTTGAGTTCAGGAAGGGTTTGAGGGAAATTTGGCACATGTTTTGAAGAAAACGAGGCTCGTAGTGACTTTATTGTCATAAATTTTCCTAGGAGGGCATGGGCATTAAAAATCAAGTGGTTCCTCCAGATTTGACATTAGAATTCCATCACCTGGAACTTGGATAGCAAACATATCAATCTATGTGCTGCTCATCATAAAGGTCACAAAGAATATCACAAGTGTTATGACAGACTTCAGTACATTCACAATAACTTTAGATTAGAATAGTCTCAAATTAGAAGACCAAAGAAGACCAAATCATACAAGTAGGGAATCCTATTTTTTAACAAGTTTCTCAGTGTATTTAGCTCTATTAATTTGTAAATACCTAAGGGTGCAGTTCTTTGGAAATTTTGCAAAGTGAACTTCTATTAATATTTAAAGGTCTAAATGGCAAAGCTGGTCACACACACTCTAGAGGGTGGTCAGAATTCATTCTCAACACCTCCACTCCCACAGAGAAAGAATGAAATGAGTGGTTTTTAGGGGTCCCCAGTGAACTACAAATACTTGAAGGCAGAGACCATGTAATATTGTTACTGTAGCCATTTTGCACAACCCCTGGTTCATTGGGGGCTCTCAATTTTACATTAATATAGAAACATTACTTTTATGAATGGGTAAACTCAAGTTGTGCCAACAAATAGCACTCCTCATAAATAAGCCTCTCAATAAAATTTTTGTAACCAAGTGACAGCAGTCTTTTATGCATCTCCTTTAAATGATACTGCACCCTCAAATACTGATGGCAGAACGGGTAAATGGATGGTACAGTTCCCCCAGTCTGTGCTAAGAACCACTCCTGAGAAAGTCATTTCTTCTATCATTAATACCTCTTACGATCACACTCATTTATCCAGATTTACTTTTTTTCTTTTACAATCCAGATGACAACCAACTCATCTGATAGACTAATACATAATGATTAATAAGTAGGTGTTAATAGCAACAGAATAGCTTAATACCTAGGTCTCTTTCATTCTTAGAATACATGCATTTAAAAGTTACCTGTAAGGGGGCTCCTGTGTGACTTAGTCAGTTAAGCACAGGACTCTTGATTTCTGCTTAGGTCATGATCCAAGGGTCATTGCACCAAACCCTGTGGCTTGGTGGAGCCTGCTTAAGATTCTTTCTCTCCGTCTCCCTCTGCCCCTCTACCCTGCTCACACACTCTTTCTCTCTCTAAAATAAAATAAAATAAAATAAAATAAAATAAAATAAAACAAAAATTACCTGTAAGGCTTAATCAAGAGTAATCCTACCTGGAATGTTAGAGACCATGGAAAACAATAGCAAGAGATTATGACTATATGTCTACTTTACAAAAATAGATACGAGGTCAGTTTGTAAGTGGATAAATTATAAATGTAGAAACTTCTAGGTAGAAACCTAGACTATGAAAAATGAACACTTGAGTAAGACAGGGTTTCTAGTAATACTTTATGACTTTTTGAATAACAGAATTTATAACAATGGAAAACCACCTGATCTTCTTTATATTATTTACGTTTTTGTTAGGAGTGATCATTTTTGAGAAAACTTATTGAACTCTATTATTTTGGTGGGCACTCTCAACATTCTTCTTAATTAATATTTGTTTGAATTTTTAAAAAGTGTAACTGTATTTCTAGAAACCTCAATGACAGTGGTATTTAGAAACTAAGAGACTTTCATAAGTGACCTTAAAAAGCAAATCACATCTTTTTGGAAGTAATAACCTGGAGTGAATTAAGTAACTAAATAATTAAATTGTGCACGTGTGTGTGTATGTGTGTGTAATTTTTGAACCAATGGCTTTGCCACCACATATTTTAAGGGATTCCATTTCTCCACTCTGGGAATGATTTGAGGGTTAATGAGACAGTGGGTCTATGAGCCCCACTGTAGAAAGATGCTAGCTTCATATAAATGATTATAATTATCCAATTTTCTCAATGTTTTCTTAATAAGCAGATGGGAAATTTCCATTCATGGCAAGGAATTTCAAAGGCTTAATCATTTCATTTTTGTAACTATTCAGAATTTCAAGTCTAGCTCTGCTTAGAACTCAAAGCACTTTTAGAAATCATTCATATTTATTCCTCAGAGCAAAAATCAGTGAATGGATGTGAATCACTTTGGATGGTCTCCGCACCAAACACCAAAGTGAAAACTTGGCAGTTGTTCAATTTATTTGATCAGTGTAGATTGTCAAATAGAATATTCATTGCCCAAAAGGGAGCTTTTAAAAATGTTTGGATTTGGATCTGCAAAGAATTGTTTTTATGTATTAATACAAAGTTCGTGAGTCATTTCTATCAAGTCTGTGTTAAAAACAGATAATTCTGCCAGTCACTCACTCAACCTTTTGAATAGTCAATCATTAAATCCCAAATTATTTCAACTGATATGAATATAGGGCACAATTATGTAGTGTTTTGGAGTCAGTGTATCCAGCTGTGAAGAAAAACATAGTATATAATGGAGAAAATCTTTGCTCTGAGAATACAAAGAAAGCAGTTACAAAGAGTCACTGAAATAACTCATGGAGTTTCATGGAAAGATCAAGTGCTGATGGAAGTGGTCAGGGATGGCACAGCTCTAATTAGCGACAAGGACACCCACTTATTATCACTCCACACCAGTTTGCCCTAATAAGGTGGTGAGTCATTGTCAGTGGGTGAGTGGTGCAGTTACTGGCAAAACTGCCCACCGTTTAAAGTAGCTCTAAGCATGTGTCTGAATTAGCTGTTTTATCTGTCTCTCCTCCAAGTACTTTCTCTGCAGCATATCACTGAAGTGGTATTAACAGTCATCTGATAAAATCAAAGCATTTCCCCATAAATGTTGGACCAAAGCAAACACATTCGCAGGAAAAATAAAAAGGGAATTTAAATACAAATCGCCTTCATAATGTTGCTAATTTGTTGCTACTTGCAGTAAAGCTCTTAATGAGATTATCTAGGATTGAGCTCTGTTTCCATTGAGAGTTTCATTAACCTCCCCAAACATTTTTCCTTCATTTATGGCTATGTACTTAGTATGTTTGAGTATCTATATTTCACATCTTGTAATTCAGTTTCTGCAAATCTGCAAAACTTGTTTTTATAATAAAATGAGAAAACTCAGAGTAATTATGTGCATGATAAAAATTTTCTTTATGTACTATACTTACATCCATGACCATTTGTCTCTACACCCACCTAGCAAATTATTTGGTGAAGGTAAAAGGAAGAGCAGTGGCAAACATTTTTATCAAATTCAGGGAACGTGCTACCTCAAATGCTTTTTCAAGTATGGTAGACAATAAGAAAATACGTAAATGTTGGATGTCTGGTAGTCTCTGCTTTCTGCAATCCTATTCAGCAGTGATACACTATTTAAGTAGAGTACAGAATAGTATTTCTCAGACTTTCCTGTGTATCCAGACCACCTGAGCATCTTATTAAAATTCAGATTCTGATTTAGTCAGTCCAGTGTGACGCCTGAGTCTCCGCATTTCTAACCAAATCCCACAAAGGCTGTTGGTCCATAAATCAATCATACTCTGAGTAGCAAAAGTGTAGTATATTAAACTATTAATAGGTAGAATCACATCTAGTTTAAAGAACTGGACATAAAGCAAATGAGTATTATAACCAAGACCCAAAAAATTGAGTAACCCCCCCAAATACATAAGTTATTAGAAAATTCAATAGGAGCCTACTTACGCATATATCAGAAATTTTAGCTTTGTTAACATAAGTAAGACCTCTTTACATGAATGAAAATGCCACAGAATGAAAGTATCAACTAAGTCCGGTTCCCTGCTCTGAAATTCTGATAGTCGTATTAAAGATAAATTGCTTTATTAAAACTGGACATTTCTATTAAAACCGGAAGCAGTCCTTACAAACAACTATATAAATCAAAAAGTGATGTCCAAAGGAAAACAGTAGGAGTTATGAAGCAGACATTTTATCCCAGCTCTGCCATGGAAACAGCTTTCTTTATCTACAAATTGAAGATGATAAACATCTGGCTCAAATCTCATAAATATGTAGTGAGATGTGAATATGGTCATTCACATGTATGCATTTGGAAATAACTTATAACTTATACCTAATACACGTTTTAAGTTGTAGATATTATTTTCTGCTGTAGACAACAGACCATGATATAGGCCATGCTAGAGCATATGCTAATTTGTAGTGTTTAAGTTTGTTTATAATCTCCAGGTTTTAATATATGTGAAGGAAAGGGTGGTCATTTTTATTTGGTAGTGTACTTTTTTAAATGCCCTGATTTCACCTTAAAAAGATATGCTTAGAGTTTCCTTAACCTCAGATTTCATTCATTCATTCATTCAGATTGTTTCTTTCAGTTAATTGAGAAATAATTGACATGTGGCACTGTAAAAGTTTAAGGTGCACAGCATAATAACTTGACTTATATATATTTTGAAGTGATTACCATGGTAAGTTTAGTTAACATCCATCATCTCATATAGAAAGAAAAAAAATGTTTTCTTTATGATGAGAACTTTAAGAATTTACTCTCTTAGCAACTTTCAAATATATCATACAGCATTGCTAACTATAGTCATCATGTTGTAACTTACAGCCCAGTATTTATTTATTGGAAATGTGTACCTTTGACCACCTTCACCCAATTTCTCCTCACATTCCCACCTCTGGTAATCACAAATCTGATTTCCCTCTCTCGCGCGCACGCACAGTTTCTACATACATATAAATTAGGTCATACAATATTTGTCTTTCTCTGACTTTCACTTACCATGATACTCTTAAGGTCCATCCATGTTGTTACAAATGGCAGAATTCCCTTCTTTTTTATGACTGGATAGTATTCCATTGTGTATATATACCACCTCTGCTTTATCCGTTTTTCTGTCAATGGACATGTAGGCTGTTTGCATATCTTGTTGTTGTTTTTTTTTTAATTTTTTAAATGTCTTATTCATTTTTGAGAGACAGAGAGAGACAGAGTGTGAGCAGGGAGGCAGAGAGAGAGAGGGAGACACAGAATCTGAAGCAGGCTGTAGGCTCTTAGCTGTCAGCGCAGAGCCTGATGCAGCACTCGAACTCAGAACCATGAGATCATGACCTGAGCTAAAGTTGGATGTTTCACCAACTGAGCCA
Source organism: Panthera uncia (assembly GCF_023721935.1). Taxonomy (NCBI): domain Eukaryota; kingdom Metazoa; phylum Chordata; class Mammalia; order Carnivora; family Felidae; genus Panthera; species Panthera uncia. Next base: position 72,127 of record NW_026058038.1, on the reverse strand, counting down.
CCCAGGTGCCCCATGTCTTGTTTATTTTAAATAATGCTGCAATGAATATGGCCATATATCTTCGAAATAGCAAGTTTGTTTCATATATACATATGAATATAGATATATGTATATATATGAATATATGTGTGTATATATACATGAATGTTTATATATGTGTGTGTGTTTGTGTGTGTGTGTGTGTGTGTGTGTGTGTGTATATATGAGTATGTATACATACACACACAGAATTGACTTCACTGGATGTATATTTGTTCTCCTTTCATTTAATTTTTTTGGGAACCTCCATAACGTTTTGCTTAGTGATTGCCACTTTATAATCCACTCCTGCCCACCAACAGTACCGAAGGGAGCTTTTTCCTCCACATTATCACCAGCATTAGTTATCTCTTGACTTTTTGAAATTAGCTATTCTAACAGGCATGAAGTGATGTCTCATTGTAGTTTTGATCTGCATTTCCCTAATGACCTACTGACTAGTGACTTGGAACACCTTTTCATGTACCTGTTGGCTGACTGAATATCTTTGGGAAAGTGTAAATTCAGGTCCTCTGCCCACTTTTATGGGATTATTTATTTATTTATTTATTTATTTATGTTTTGCTACTGAATTTATGAGTTCATCATATATTTTGGTTATTAATCTCTTATCAGATATATGACTTGCAAATATTTTCACCTATTTTTAGTTTGCCTTTTTATTCTGCTGGTGGTTTCTTTTGTTGTACAGAAGATTTTTAGTTTGATGTAGCCCCATTTACTTATTTTTTTATTCCATTGCTTCTGTTCTAGATGTCATAACCAAAAAAAAACTATTTCCAGGACAAAAAGAATTTTTCTATGTTTTCTTCTGGGAGTTTTATTGTTTTCAATCTTACTTTTAAGTCTTTAATCCATTTCCAGTTAATTTTTGTGTGTGGTGTATAAGATAGAGCTTTACTTTCATCCATTAAATATGAATATCCAATCTTTCCAACACCAGTTATTGAAGAGACTGTCTGTCTTTGTTTCATTGAGTATTCTTGGCTCCTTGGCAAATATTTGTTGACCATATATTCTGGGGTTTATTTCTGGACTCTTAATTCTGTTTCATTGGTCTGTGTGTCTGGTTTTGTTTTTGTTTTTTGTTTTTTGTTTTTTGTTTTTGTTTTTGTTTTTGCCAATCCTATATGTTTTGATTACTCTAGCTTTATAATACAGCTTGAAATCAAGAAATGGGATACCTTCCTGCCCCCGCCACCATTTTCTTTTCCCTCAGGATTGCTTTGGCTATTTGGGGTCTTGTGTGGTTCCATAAAATTTTTGAATTATTTTTCTACTTCTGTAAAAATGCCATTGGACTCTTCATAAGAATTGCATCTATAGATGGTTTTGGGTAGTATAGGCATGGTTTACACAATTAATTATTCCAATCCATGAACATTACATATTTTTCTATTTGTTTCTTCTATTTCTTTCATCAGTGTCTTACAGTTTTTTTGGGTTTATTTTTTAATTTTTTTTTTTAACGTTTATTTATTTTTGGGACAGAGAGAGACAGAGCATGAACGGGGGAGGGGCAGAGAGAGAGGGAGACACAGAGTCGGAAACAGGCTCCAGGCTCTGAGCCATCAGCCCAGAGCCCGACAGCGGGGCTCGAACTCATGGACCGCGAGATCGTGACCTGAGCTGAAGTCAGACGCTTAACCGACTGAGCCACCCAGGCACCCCAGTGTCTTACAGTTTTTAATGTAGTGATCTTTCACCTCCTCTGTTAAATTTACTCCTACTTTATTGTTTTTGATGCTGTTGTAAATGGGATAATTTCTTTTACTTCTTTTTCTTTACGCTTCTGTTCTTACGCTTCTGTTAGCGTATAGAAGTGCTACTGATTTTTTTAATTTAAATTTCTTTCTTATTTTTCTAAATTAACTTATTTTATTTTTTATTATCATTCTTTTTTGCTTAAAACAATAGAAATTTATTATATCACAGCTCTGGAGACTTAGAACTTGGTTATATCTTTTAGAGGACAAAATTCAACCAATAACAGCTTCTGACAAAGAACAATTACTCTACCTTACCTTGTATTCCAACCTCTCCCTTCCCTGGCTCTTAGATCATATTACAAGTGGAATCATAGGTAGTAAAGGTCATTATAAAAATTTTAATTTAAATATTACCTGTTAAATACTGTCACTTAACACCATATATATCAATAGCTATAACCCAGTTAGAACCTCTTATTCTCACCAAAATTTTTAGATACATTTCTTTATGTTGATCCGTCTCTTCTTCAGCACCTCCTATTCTGTCACCATTTCTGCAGACTAAATATTTTTCTCAAACATTGTGCCAAAACCACTCTTGTCGAGGTTGCTAATATGTTGCACTATGTAAAAAAATCAATTGTTATCTTTAAAACAACTTACATATTGTTAAACTCTCCAACTACTTTTTTTACTTGAATGAGTAGGACATGAGAAGTGCTACTGATTTTTTAATGTTACTTTGATATTTTGCAACTTCACTGAATTTGTTGATTAGATCTAACATCAGATTCCATTTAAATGTGTGGTAACATTATTAGCTCTTATTGAAGGTTATATTTAACATACTACTGTTAAGCTTTGTCCGCCTGACGGAATCATCTTCCAAAAGTGCATAGCTAATCCCGTCTCTCAGTTTAAGTCCTGCAGTGGCTCTGCTTCACAAAGTTGTTGAATAACGTCATAACCTCTTTAGCGTAGCATGCAAGGTTCCTTAGGATCTGGCCTCACCTACCTGATTTACAGTCCAACTTCTTTACTCTCACATCCTGGATTCCAATCATACTGAATTCTAAGAGTGGTTCCCCCATCAAACCACCAGGCCTTTACTGAGGCCGTAGTTTATATCTGAAAGTCACTTTGTGTTCTTTCTCGAGAATCTCCCAATTTCAGTTCAGAGGGCATCTCCTGCCAAAAGCATTGTAAAATCCTTCTAAAGGGTAAGAAAGATGCCCCTTCTGGATGGAGCAACCATTGTCCTGGTTGACTAGGAAACCTAACTATGTCTGTTTTCTCAGCATTCCATTTGGGTAGTACCCCCTTTACTTGGCAATATAGTGGTTTCTAGGTTTGGGTAATATATTACAAGGCCATCACACTTCTGCAGATTGTGTAGAAGTGCACTTACTTGTGCAGCAAGTAAGCGGTCAAGAGCATGACTATTTTGAAGCCAACCAGGTCTGATTTCAAACCCCACTTTCACCTTCTATCAACTATAGGATATGAACGCAGGTATTGACTAAGCTCTGTTTGGCCTTGATTTCCTTATCCATAAAATTGGAACAATGATAGCTTACTTCTAATGGTTTGTGATTTTAAATTCAATTATGCATATAAAATTCACAGTTTAGTTCTTGTGCATTGTAGGCTTTCAATAAATTACAGCCTTTTTTGTAAAGTTAATAATGGCCCTGTGTAGTAATTACATGTTACTTCCTTCACTGGACTATGAACTTCTTTTTTTTAAGTTTTTATTATTGATTTTGAGAGAGAGGCTGTGAGTGGAGGAAGGGTAGAGAGAGAGGAGAGAGAATATCAAACAGGCTCTGCACTGTCAGCACAGAGCCCGACATGGGTTTCAATCCCACGAACCATGAGATCATGACGTGACCTGAGCCGAAATCAAGAGACAGATGCTTAACCAACTGAGCCTCCTAGGTGCCCCTGGACTACGAACTTCTTTTTTTTTCATTTATTTAATAAAAATATTTTCCTTACTTTCATTTAAGCAAAATTACAAAATATGTTTTACGAACAATTTTTCACATAATTTTTGCTCTTTTGACATTGATAAATTAGATAAGCTTTCTTGAATCATTATAGTTGTGAGATTTATTTTTATCAATCAAACCTTGCCCTGCTGAGGCAATAGCAATTGGTATTAAAATTATTTTTAAGTTTATTTATTTTTTATGAATATAATTTGTTGTCAAATTGGTTTGCATACAACACCCAGCGCACATCCCAACAAGTGCCCTCCTCAATGCCCATCACCCATTTTCCCTCTCCCCCCCACCCCCATCCACCCTCAGTTTGTTCTCTGTATTTAAGTCTCTTGAGATTTGCCTCCCTCACTCTCTGCTTGTAACTATTTTTCCCCTTCCCTTCCCCCATGGCCTTCTGTTAAGTTTCTCGAGATCCACATATGAGTGAAAACATATGGTATCTGTCCTTCTCTGATTGACTTATTTCACTCAGCATAAAACCTTCCAATTCCATCCACATTGCTGCAAATGGCATGATTTCATTCTTTCTCATTTCCAAGTAGTATTCCATTGTATAAATAAACCACATCTTTTTTATCCATTCATCAGTTGATGGACATTTAGGCTCTTTCCATAATTTGGCTATTGTTGAGAGCACTGCTATAAACACTGGGGTACATGTGCCCCTATACATCAGCACTCCTGTATCCCTTGGGTAAATTTCTAGGAGTGCTATTCCTGGGTCATAGTGTAGTTCTATTTTTAATGTTTTTGAAGAATCTCTGCACTGTTTTCCAGAGAGCCTGCACCAGTTTGCATTCCCAGCAACAGTGCAAGAGGGTTCCCATTTCTCCACATCCTTGCCAGCATCTGTAGTTTCCTGATTTGCTCATTTTAGCCACTCTGACCGGTGTGAGGTGGTATCTCAGTGTGGTTTTGATTTGTATTTCCCTGATGATGAGTGACGTTGAGCATCTTTTCATGTATCTGTTGGCCATCTGGATGTCTTCTTTGGAAGAGTGTCTATTCATTGGACTGTGACTTCTTAAAGACAGATTTGTGTTTGTGTTTTATCCATTTTTTCCTTGAGACCTAGCACAGTTGTTGCCACATTATAGATTTATAATTAATGTTTATGAAATGGAAAAATGACTAAAAGAATGATTGACTCACTGAATGAATGAATGAATGAATGAAGTAGATTACCTGCCCTCAAGGGAAGAAAAGTGCTTTTACAGAAGCCATAGTATACGTCAGAAGTGCTCTAAGAAATAAAAGATAATGTAAGTAGTGAAGAAATTGCACTTGTGTCCACTGGGGTGATTAAGGAATATTCACAGAGAGAATGGTACTTGAATAAACTTCAACATGTAGAAAGATGTGAGAAGAAATGGCATTTTAGACAGAGGCCCTGAGCACCATTATTTTCATTGTACAATAAAAATCTTAGTAAATAACATGTACTATAACTTTAAAAAACAACGAAGAGTATTTTTAAATCAATGCAAAAGTTCAGACTTTCTACCCTCTGAAGGCATTTATGGTTGCCATTCTTTTCAATGACAGAGGTGTTGCTAGCTGTGATTTCTCCTATGTCAATATGCAATTTTTTAAAAAAATCACAAAAGTCAGGCTCTTTTCCTCTTGGTTTTACTGTTGAATGTTCATGTGTTTGAGTGGTGGGGGTAAGTGAAATGTTCATCCCCCCACCCTTTGCTTTTTAATATGATAATCAGCTCCTAAAACCACAGTAGAAATTAATAAAGATCTTTTTTCTAAAATTAGAAGGATCTATTTGCTTTGACAAGCTCTAACTGTTTATAGTGTCAGATTATTTTCAAAATATTACACATGTGGAAAAGGGGTAGAATTATTTTGAGTAAAATTATGGCTTGTCGGCAGATAACACAATCAACCTTTCAAAAGCAAACACCTCTTTCCAAGTAGTATAGTTGTTAGGAAATGAAAGCCTTATTCAAATGCTAAATAAGAAAAATGAGGATAGGAATAGAAACTCCTCTAAAGAAAAAAATAAAGACCAGCATTTTAGGCCTGGTTTTTAAAGAGATCCCCACTTGCAGGTGCTACCCAGTTGTTGATTGGTTGATTGGGTGGCCTTGGTGGTGTTGACAGCCCATCAGAGTGGGGCATTCCAGCTAATGGACAGCTAATATCATGATTGAATGGTGCCTGATCTATTTAAGGATGGAAAATCAATAGTCTATTAGATTCACCGTATTTGCCTTCATCGTCACGGCTGCACTAATTAAGCACCACCTTAAGATGAAGAGGAGCCTGGAGAATTGAACTGGTAATGAGATTCAGGCTTGAAGTAAATGAAGCAACTTCACCATAAGGCACACTGACAGACAATTAAACCTCTTTATCAATGCAGCTTTCATCCAGAAATAAAATCTCATATGGCAGCTATAAAATAAATGGGGGACTGAGAAGAACTGTAAATCTTTTTCGCAGCTTGCTGTTGTACTTATAATTTCAACATTGTTTTGACATTTGGTTTATTTGCATTAGAAGTTAGTCATAGTGAGTAACATTTCATTTTTCTACATAGAAATTCCTAGTGTGTCACTTTGTTGAAATGTTTCAAGAAAGGTTTTGATTAAGCATAAAACTGATTAGAGATAAAAAGCAATTTCCTGAAAAATTTTTGGACTTGAGAGGGAATATTCTACAGAGTAATAATTGCTATTAACATTTTTAAAATGCTTTCAAAAATATTTCAAAGTAGTTAATTTTACAGATAAAGGCTCATTCCTGCTTATCCAAATACCACCTTTTCCTCAAATTAAGAATTTACTGTTGGAAAGGACTATCACAAATAGCCAGATAATCTTCTCATCTTACTATTTGGAACTGGAGAAGATATTATTTTAAAATACAATGACGGAAGTTGACAATTAAATGCTCTGGTGAAGAGGTAATTATCAAATATGTTATTAGAATACAGTCAAATAATATAACCTATCTGCATTTTATAAGAAAACATGCCTTTGAAAATAGGCTTTTTGTTATGCTGCAGTATATTAGTGGTATGGTGAACTGCTGTACATAACATAAAAGATACTATTACCTATTAGAATCACACCTAAATCCCCCACTACCAATGTTCTGGAATATAGTTTATACTATATGGCATAGCTGTACATTTATTTACCTGTCAAATTCTATACACACGTTCTACAATTTTGAGGGGAAATGGCCAGAATATAACATCTTTTTTTTTCATTTCCCATGATAACTAATGCTATGTACTTCACACAACTGATATTTATTATTTTGTTGTTCCTGCATGTAGGTTATTGGTAACATTTCCTAGTTTATGTTTTGAGTAAAGGCAGAAACATAAGAACACCTGGCTGTTTCTTCTCATCTTGTAGAGTGATGATATTTCACTTTATCTTTTGTTTACACATATATTTAATACAATTTTCCATTTCATAGTCTTTCACAATAGGTTCTCATTTCTTCTTTCAGCATTACATATCATCTTTTTTTTAGCCTGTATTTCGTTATTTCTTCTATAGCGGTTTGGTTATTTCTCCTTCTATCCCTGTTCTATGGTTTGATTATTTGAGCTTTAAAAATATTATATTAATACTTCAATCAAACTGGCTGTATGAATTTTAGGAATGTTATAATAATATTTCACTCAAAGCTATTTTACTCAGCTTTTACTGAGCACTTACTAGATATATTGCACTGGGGTATATTTGTAGAGAGATACAGATATGTGTAGTTATTAATTCATTTAATCAAAAAATATCTATGGAACGTTTAGATGTGAGTACTCTGCATGTACCTAACACCAGGGAGGATACTAGAAATTCAAAGATAATCTTACTAGGCATAGATTGTGTCTTTGAGTATTTGTAATATTTATTTTAAAAATTCAATATCTTTGGCCAACTAATCTTTGACAAAGCAGGAAAGAATATCCAATGGAAAAAAGATAGTTCTGTAACAAATGGTGCTGGGAGAACTGGACAGCAACATGCAGAAGAATGAAACTAGACCACTTTCTTACACCATTCACAAAAATAAAGTCAAAATGGATGAAGGACCTGAATGTGAGACAGGAAACCATCAAAACCCTAAAGGAGAAAAAGTAAAAAACCTCTCTGACCTCAGCCACAGCAATTTCTTACTTGACACATCTCCAAAGGCAAGGGAATTAAAAGCAAAAATGAACTATTGGGACATAATGAAGATTAAAAAAAAAAAAACAACAAAAAAACAAACTTCTGCACTGCAAAGGAAACAATCAACAAAACTAAAAGGCAATTGATGGAATGGGAAAAGATATTTGAAAATGATGTATCAGACAAAGGGCTAGTATCCAAAGTCTATAAGGAACTCACCAAACTCCACACCCAAAAAACAAATAATCCAGTGAAGAAATGGGCAGAAGACATGAATAGACACTTTTCTAAAGAAGACATCCAGATGGCCAACAGGCACATGAAAGATGCTCAACATCACTCCTCATCAGGGAAATACAAATCAAAACCACACTGAGATATCACCTCATGCCAGAGTGGCTAAAATGAACAAATCAGGAGACTATAGATGCTGGAGAGGACGTGGAGAAACGGGAACACTCTTGCACTGTTGTGGGAATGCAAACTGGTACAGCCTCTCTGGAAAACAGTGTGGAGGTTCCTCAAAAAATTAAAAATAGAACTACACTATGACCCAGCAATAGCACTACTAGGAATTTACCCAAGGGATACAGGAGTGCTGATGCATAGGGGCACTTGTACCCCAATGTTTATAACAATACATTCAACAATAGCCAAATTATGGAAAGAGCCTAAATGTCCATCAACTGATGAATGGATAAAGAAGTTGTGGTTTATATATACGATGGAATACTACTTGGCAATGAGAAAGAATGAAATCTGGCCTTTTGTAGCAATGTGGATGGAACTGGAGAGTATTATGCTGAGTGAAATAAGTCAATCAGAGAAGGACGGATACCATATATTTTCACTCATATGTGGATCCTGAGAAACTCAACAGAAGACCAGGGAGGAGGAGAAGGGGGAAAAAAAAGTTACAGAGAGGGAAGGAGGCAAACCATAAGAGACTCCTAAATACAGAGAACAAACTGAGGGTTGATGGGGGGGGGGGGGGGGGGGGGGAAGGGAAAGTGGGTGATGGGCATTGAGGAGGGCACCTGTTGGGATGAGCACTGGGTGTTGTATGGAAACCAATTTGACCATAAATTTCATATTAGAAAAATAAATAAATAAAAATAAAAATAAAAATCCAATATATAACATGACATATAACTCAAGCTAGACACACAAAAATTAGGTATAATATAAATAAAAATAATAAAATAATAAATATATATCTTGTGGGCTGTAATGTACATAAAAAGTTGCAGTTCTTTGTTTGGTTTTGTTTTTATTCTAACTCCGATTAAAAAGGGCTTCAGGGAGGAGTACAATCTTGCAAATGAATAGGATTTTTGTAAGTGATGAAGAAGTGGAGAGATATGCTCATATTTGTGAAGATATACAAATCAGCAGAGTTAAAGGTAATAGTTTATTTTGGCAGGATCATAGGTTGTGTTAAATGAGTAGCATGAAATTAGGGTTAGATCATATAGGGTATAAAGTGCCATGATGAGGAGTTGAGAAATTATTCCGGAGCCAGTGTGGATCTACTAAAGATTTCTTCTGATCAGGAAATTACATGACTTGAAATGAGTTTATAGGGTATGGCTTGTGGCAAGAGTGGGCAATAATGAACAACATATGTACCTTCATATTGTAACCAGCAGCAAGAAAGGAAAAGAATGCAGATTCGCAGATTTTGGTGAGGAGGCTACAGCATAAGTATGAGTAAAAAATAACATATACTTATGTTTTGGAAAGTAGGGTAGAGCTGAGAAAAAGGAGAGACCAAAAAGTAGGTTAGAAAGTCTAATTTCTAAGACTTAAGTTTTGACTCATGTGGAAGGTGCCAGAGGGGGAGGAATTGAAACTGAGTTTCTAGCTTGATTGTTTCGATTAAAGGATTTTGCTGTTCACTTAAATCAGTGACACCAGGTCATTTTCATTTTGGGTAAGTGTCTTCACCATATTGAGGAGATTGTTTTTGTTTTGTTTTGTTTTGTTTTGTTTTGTTTTGTTTTTCCCTCGGAAATATATAACTCTCTGGCTTCTGTTGTTCCCACCTTTTTAATTTTCACCTGGTGAGTTCCTGCCACTTCTCCAATAAAAAAAAAATAACAGTACAGAAGACACTAGGGACCCCATGAAAATGTATATTATCAGTGATGTTGGTTTTGGAGCATTGTATGAATGGGTACAGTATCCCATGGCCACAAAATGTGTCTGGGGATTAGTCTTTACCTGGGATCTTGAATCCCTGAAATTAATGCATTAACTACCATTTATTGGGAATTATATTGTATCTGACCTAGTGATGAGATCTTTACATAAAATATCTCATTCATCTGTTGATGGACACTTTGGTTGCTTCCATATCTTGGCTATTGTAAATAATGCTGCAATGAGAAACACAAATACCATATTATTTCTCTCGTATGTGGAATCTAAAAGACTAAACAAATGAATAAACAAACAAAAAGCAGAACAGACCTATGAATACAAAGAACAAACCGACAGTTGCCACAGGGAAGGGGGGTAGGGGGATGGACAAAATGGGTGAAGGGGAGTGGACAATACAGGCTTCCAGTCATGGAATAAATAAATCACGGGAATGAAAGGCACAGCATAGGGAATATAGTCAATGGTACCATTATAGCTTTGTGTGATGACAGGTGGTGACTACATGTGCGTTGAGCATAAGGTAACACATAGAGGAGTTTAATCACTATGTTGTACAACTGAAACTAATGTAACATTGTGTGTCCACTATACTCAAATAAAATGATTTTTAAAAACCCAGATATATACAAGGCACCCGCGCACATACACACATACAAATATCTCATTCAGTCCTTGATAAGAATCATTAGTCTTCTTTTACAAATGAGTAAAAGGAAGTTCAAAAAGTTTAAACCATCTGGCCAAACTCTTACAACTAGAGTCATGGAAGAACAATTTTAACTGATGTTAAAATCTAAACCTAGTGTAAAGTTTGTAAACTGCCCTGATATCTTTTTGAGATTAAGGAGCTCTCTCATATATGCTTTTTTTCACCAAGAATTTAGTAGTATTCTTTGTATGTAGTATTTTCTCAAAAATTCAAGATTGGTTACATTTTTCCATTATAAATTAAAGCTAACATTTTTCTACCTTATCTTTTCTCTTAATATTCCTGGATCCAGAGCAAATGTACAAAAATCTTCCAGCCATCCATGCTCAGGCTTACTCAACAAAATATTCTTGTCTTTCATAAGGATTTTGAGAATTATTTTACTGCACTTCACTTATTCAAAGAAATTAATAGCCATGATTTCTGGAACACCATATTTCTTAATGAAATTTTCTTAATTTTACTTGAGATAATTGTAGATGCACATACAGTTGTGAGAAATTACACAGAGAGATCCCATGTTGCCTTTACCCAATTTTCTGCTGTGATAATATATTGTGAAACTACAGTAAAATATCATAACCAGGATCTTGATATTGATGGCAGCCAAGATAAAGAACAATTCCATGACCACAAGGAACTCTCATGTTGCCCTTTTTTAGCCACACCCAACTCCCTTCAGCTCCACCCACTCCTTGCTCCTTATCCCTTGGCAACCATTAATCTGTTCTTAGTCTATAATTTTGTCATTTCAAGAACATTATACAAATGGAATCATGTAGTAACTAAGGTTTGGGATTGGCATTTTTCACTCAGATTAATTCTCTAGAGATTCATCAGGGGTTTGTGTGTGTGTGTGTGTGTGTGTGTGTGCGTGTGTATGCATGTGTGTGTGTATGTACACATGACTTTTTTTCTTTGCTAAGTTTTTAGAAATAATGGGTCTATTTGGAAAGGGAGAAATGAAAAATGACTAATAGAATTTTATAATCTTAAAATAAGTATCTTCTAATGATCTTAAATTATCTTACTTTGGGGGTGACTTACACTTCTGGAGTAATTTAAAAAATAATAACCCCCCAGGGCACCTGGGTGGCTCAGCTGGTTAAGCGACAGACTCTTGATTTCAGCTCAGGTCATGATCTCACAGTTCATGAGTTTGACCCTCGCATTGGGCTCTGTGCTGACAGCATGAAGCCTACTTGGGATGCTCTCTCTCTCTCTCTCTCTCTCTCTCTCTCCTGCTCTACCCCTCCCCTGTGCATTCTCTCTCTCTCTCTCTCCCTCTAAATAAATAAATACATAAATACGTAAATAAATAAACTTCCTTATTTAATCTTTCAAAAGTATTTTCCCCCATATCTATTTGCAGCCTCTCGTTGACTGTGCATTACTTCTTGTGCATCACTTTCTAGTTTGGATTTAACCAGTTTTGAAAAGTCACTGTTATGTGCTGCCAAATGGCCATTATAGCCTTTTGAAGTTGCTTCTCAATTTTTATTCTCCATTCCTAACTTATAAGAGCCCATCCTCTTTTTTGACCATGCACATTTCATTAAGCCACCTAGTTTTCATAAACATTTTATTTGTCCTACACTGTCAAAGAGTTACCTTTCCTTTCCTTTGATGATATTTTTCTCCCTGCTGATCTTAAGACTCCATAAGAAACTAACATATTAAACATATTCTTTTATCCTTCTTTATTTTGGATTCTTTGAATTTTTATTCAGTGTGGAAAAAGTATTAGCCATTAATGGGTTGTACCTTATTAGAATATTTATGATAAGCAAAGATGTGAAGATATTTTAAGCCTCTAAAGATCCATTCCAGGGTTACATTTGGTGTTACTCTCTAGGAACAAATCCTTTGAAATTTAAATGTGGGTTCATGTCTGCTGATGCTGTAGTGTTCATGTCTGAGGTAAAATCAGAAGCTGTCCATGAGTTGCTAAACTATTTCTCACTTAGTTGAACAGGGAGAAAATGAAAAACCCTTTTTGTGAGTTAAAAACTTGTTAAAGAACTACAAAAACCTAAAACACTGCCTTCAGTGAATTCTGTGGAGTGTTTCACATTTTTCGGTTTTCAGAGTGGTATGAACTCGATTTGTCATTTTTAGAACATTCTGCCAGTACATACTTCCCCAGACTTGTTAAAGCCTGAAACTACAGATGTTCACTTGGGTGGCTTCTCCTTAGCGAACATTTCCCTGATTTGTAGTTATTTAATTCTCTATTCCATCGAGTACAGTGCTACATTTCCCTGTAGATTTGTACTTTCTTTTCCACATATCTACCTCCCACATTGACTCATCACAGCATTCAGTTGGGTTGCTTGCATTTTTGCTGTATCCTGGTTTTATTTTTATCTTACTGTTTTAAAGGAATGTTTGTTTCCTTTCATTTTCTCAGATAAAGTTAAATATTATTTCTGTTGTTGTTTGGATCCAACATGTAGGGAAAAAAAGCATAAAAACCTGAAACTACTGGAAAACAAACTGTTTTATTCTTTACTAACTGGATTTTCAAGTATTTTTCCTTTGGGTTTAAGTACCTTGTAAAAATGAATGAACATGGTCAAAAGAGAGTTAGCTATTGCAACACCAATCCCAAGGACAATGCCTACCACATAGTAAATACTCAAGAAATATCCAGGGTAAGGAGCTTTCTCAAAAAATTTAAGACAGAACTACCCTATGATGCAGCAGTTGCACTACTAAGTATTTACCTAAAGAATACAAAAACACTATTTCAAAGGGATACATACACCCTGATGTTTATATCAGCATTATCTACAATAGCCAAACTAATAAAAATAGCCCAAATGTCTTCTCGGTCCATCAACTGATCAATGGATAAAGAAGATACTATACATGTATGTGTGTGTGTGTGTGTGTGTGTGTGTGTATACACAGTGTATATAAACATAATACTCAATATATATACGTATTCTAATATGTATAATATTCCATTGACATTTGCAATGGCATGGATAAAGCTAGAGAGTATTATGCTAGGTAAAATAAGTCAGTCAGAAAAAGAGAAAAAGAGAAATACTCTATGATTTCACTCATGTGGAATTTAAGAAACAAAACAAACAAGCATGGGGGAAAAAGAGAGAGAGAGAGAAGCAAACCAAGAAACAGACTTTAACTAGAGAAAACACACTGATGGTTATCAGAGGGATGGTGAGTCGGGATGGGTGAAATAGGTGATGGGGTTAAGGAGTGCACTTGTGATGAGCACTGGGTGATGTATAGAATCGTTGAATCACCAAATTGTCCACCTGAAACTAATATTATACTGTATATTAACTAACTGGAATTTAAATAAAAACTTTTTAAAAAACCATAATTTTAAACAGGAAAAATATATCCAGTGTATGAACAAATGAATAATTGTAAGGGTTAAAATGTTTGGTTGATGTAGACTGCCAAGATATGTTATTTTGACCAAAGAATTATTTTCTTAATATCATGACTCTTTGCTTAAATTATCTGGACAAATGCTTCAATTTTCAGTGTATTTTGACTATATAAACATAGCGCCTTGGAACATTTTCTTTTAACCAAGGGAGACCCAGGGTAAAATGTGGATAGGTTAAATAAATTTAAAGCACTAAACAAGAAATATATTATTCCAGAGAACAATCCTTTTCTGGCTTTTGGTAAACAGTTATTGCTATTTTTTTAAAGGTCACATTCAGCAACACCTAAAGCAAGTGTTGAGAAATATTTATTGTCAGTCTTTCTTATACACACTTGGGTACCACCTGGCACTAAGCAGCAGTAACTTTGTTCTTGTGGATCAACCTGAGCAGACTATTTTTTAAATTATCATTTTTTTTAAAAGAAAAAGTCACATTAGGGCTCAGTAAATTGACCTTCTGACTCTTGATTTCAGCTCAGATAATGACCCCAGGGTCGTGGAAATGAGTCCTGCCTCAGGCTCCACACTCAGCATGGAGCCTACTTAAAGTTCTCTCTCGGGGCGCCTGGGTGGCTCGGTCGGTTAAGCGTCCAACTTCGGCTCAGGTCATGATCTCACGGCCCGTGAGTTCGAGCTCCGTGTCGGGCTCTGTGCTGACTGCTCAGAGCCTGCAGCCTGTTTCAGATTCTGTGTCTCCCTCTCTCTCTGCCCCTCCCCTGTTCATGCTCTGTCTCTCTCTGTCTCAAAAATAAATAAACGTTGAAAAAAAAATTTTTTAATAAAATAAAATAAAGTTCTCTCTCTCTCTCTCTCTCTCTCTCACTGTCTCTCCCCCCCCCCTCAAAAAAAAAGTCATTTTAAAGAGTTGAGATTCTGTGCTTTTCTGAACTATTAGGTATTACTTTTGTCAATTTCTGACCAGCCAGTCTAAGAAAGGAGGTACCAAATTATATCCCATAGTATGCCAGGTGAGGTGGTGAAATCAACAGGGGGTGGAATGTAGCATATGGTATGGTCTGGAAAGCACAGTCCAAAAGTAATGCTTCTTACCTCTGATCTATAATATGTAAAAATGGGGACAAAATATCTCCAGATCTTAAAATTGCTTAAGAGAACTTTGGATTTCTCCCAGTCTTTAAATAATGGTGGCAAATATTTCATGTTTTTTTTATTTATCTATTTTGAGGTGGGAGGGGGCAGAGAGAGAGAGAGAGAGAGAGGGAGAATCCCAAGCAGGCTCTCTGCATCATCAGAATGGAGCCTGACTCAGGGCTCAAACCTACAAACCATGAGTTTATGACCTGAGCCAAAACCAAGAATGGGTCACTCAACTGACTGAGCCACTCAGGAGCTACTATTTCATGTGTTTTTAAACCCACTGTGACCAAAACAAATGAATTACAGGAATATGCAAAATAAAAATGAAGCTTAACAATATATTAAGTGAAAAATAGAGTCCCCAAATGATTCACTTAGTCTTTTTACATTTTTGTAAAGTTTACAGTTATAAAATCTGGGGCACCTGAATGGCTCCGTCTGTTAAACAAGTGATTCTTGATTTCAGCTCAGGTCATGATCTCACAGTTGTGAGATCTAGTCCTGTATTGGGCCTGTGCTGATAGTGTGGGTCCTACTTGGGATTCTCTCTTCCTCTCCTTACCCCTCCACTGCTCACTCTCTCTCTCTCCATCCAAATAAATAAATAACCTTTAAAGTTCTAAAATCAGCCTTTCATAAATACATACATATGCAATAAAACCCTAGAAAAAGAAAGCAATGGAATGATGAACACAAGGGATACAGAATGTGGTACTTATATTTGGTGGAGGAAGGAAAAGAATGAATTATTGGATACAGGTTATCAGTAAGATCCTGTCTTATGATTTAAGTGAAGGGTTCCTGAGAGCTATTACATTATTAAAAATAATCAATTAAATGAGAACTAAATAAATGAGTGCCACACATGAACCTACAAGGAAAGTATGTCATGAAACAAGGGTCAAATTCTGTGCATATTTAGTCTAATTAAAAATATATTAGACCACATCAAATACATGTACTGTTAGATCTACCAGTGAACCTAGTCTGGGAATGACCAATTTTCAACTACTGTTCTAAAAGAAGGACCCAGCTAGCAAGATGATTATTATCCAGTTGAGAAGTTGATGTGTAAGAAAAACATAATTTAGTAGAATGACCTAAAAATGTCACAAAGTAATATCTGAACATTTGCCAAATTAATATATAAGCCATTGATACTAGATCATGAACTAGGGAAATTTCTAATGGCTTGGAAAGATTTCTAAATGAGGTATAAGAACTAAGTCTTTTGATGTATAAGTAGTTCATACTTAGGAACTTCACAAATTATCTAATTGAAAAATACAGTCATCTGGAGATTGAAATAGATAGATTGATATCAATTTAAACTTTCTTTTAATCTATTACCATATCTTAAGTTAAAAAAACTCTATACTTAAGAAGACTGTTTTGAATCTGAGAATTAATTCACAAAATAGAGTTTGAACTTTGTGCATATAGTCATTAAAATAAATGTGGGAGAAGTCAATATTATTATTATTATTAATCTGAACTTAACACTGCAATTCCAATTTCTCTTTTTTTGACTCAATGCCTTTTCAGTGATATTTGCTAATATCACTCTTGTCTTCTCACTGTTCAATAGATCCATGACACTGATTAACAGCCCAAGTTGGATGCAGAACGTACTTTACATCTTCAGTTGTATTGAAAAGTCATTCTAAAATGTCACTCATTACTCCTGCTTCTCTATTAAAATGATGAATTCAAACAGAAGACAAAAATAAATTGATTTAGAAGTGCTTATTTATAAGCCAATAATATCACATTTTTAAGATATTTTGACTGAAATGCAAATATGATTTATTCTTTATTTAGGGCCTGTTACTGATTAATCATGAATATGGCACAGTGGTTAGCATATAGTAGGCACTCAATAAATAGTGAAAAAATGAATTGATGGTTTGACCTTTTTATTCTTTAATTGATCCTCAAAACAACTTGATACAAATCACAAATCTTTTTGGCTAAACATAAGCATGTATGTATGTTTGTATTTTTTTATAGAATATGCATATAAACAAATATGCCTACATGCACATAGTATTCTCTATAATTTCTGCATTTCCATTTTCAAGGAATATTCATGTGATCATAGGATAGAAGCATTAGTAAAGAAAGGAATATGAGAATAGTCAAAATAGAAATAATCCCACCCCTCAAACACTTTTAGTGTTTACTTTTTATATTCTATACCATGAGTGAGAGCTTTGACATTTTTTTCCTCACTTGGATGCATACCTCTTAACAGCATTTGCTTCTCAACAATATGCAAGCTCCAAACATACATCTTCACGTGCCAGTAGATTAGGATATTAATTTCATATACTTTCAAACAATCGATCTTCCAAGAATCAATACCATACAGTGATTTTGAGCTTCAAATGTTTCTGAAGAAAAATCATAAAGTAAAAGCAATACAAAAAAGAAAGGCTTTATTTTCAAAATGAGACAAAGTTTTAGAAGACATGATCTTTACTATTTAATTCAAATATATTCTACTGTAGTATTTATTAGGGGAAAGTATCAGTAAAAGGTAATTTAAAACTTTGTGGTAGTACAACTTTCTTATCGTTCTTATATTCCTTAGCTAAAATAAATTTAAATACCCTTTTGTCCCAAGGGCTTTGTAACAATTATTGTCATAAGGACAGCAAATGGAGATGCTCTGTGTTGTTTCAGATCTGGTAATAAGAATTAATGAGCTTAACTTCTACATAAACAATTGCAGCTAAGAATCAACCAAGCTAGGTTTCTATCCTTGCTTTGCCATATATTAGCTGTGCGAACTTGGAATCATCACTGAACTACTCTGAACCTCAATTTAATTATTTAAAATGTGAATGCAAATAACAATTATGGTATAGAGCTGTTGTATAGATTTAATAAAATCACTTGTATAGATCTTACATGGCTAATATTTAGAAATATAACATATAAAATGATCCTTAAAATATTTGATTTTTTTTTTTTTTTAATTTTTTTTTTCAACGTTTTTTTATTTATTTTTGGGACAGAGAGAGACAGAACATGAATGGGGGAGGGGCAGAGAGAGAGGGAGACACAGAATCGGAAACGGGCTCCAGGCTCCGAGCCATCAGCCCAGAGCCCGACGCGGGGCTCGAACTCACGGACCGCGAGATCGTGACCTGGCTGAAGTCGGACGCTCAACCGACTGCGCCATCCAGGCGCCCCAAAATATTTGATGTTTTGATAAGCACACTGTTAAGTTTATATATCAGTAGCTGAACATGGATGAGTCAATTTAAATCTTAAGCGCTGAAAATTTGAAGGGGCTATATCAGCCCCTTTTATAGTCACACTATAAATCTTTGGAATTCAGGATTTATTGCATCGGCTCAGACAGAACTTAACTACAACCCAGCAATGGTAAGTGCCACTCTAATAGAGATAATTTTTCATTTTGCCAGCTTTCTTCCCCAACGTTATCTCCCTCTCCTTCTCTATTTTTAGATTAAGTGGTACAAATATTAGCTTGAAATATTCAGCATATGTTAAATGGAACTACTCTTGTGTAACAGAAATATATTTCCGCATCATATTTATTTAGACTGAGGTGCTGGGTTTAATTTTTCAGTGTTGTGCATCCACAGGCTTTGATTTTTTATGCCACGCGATCCTAACTACTGTGTTTCCTATCTGTTTTTACCCACATGGCTTTTAGGGTACTGGAAGTATTTAGGCATTTGAGTTCCTAGAAACACAGCTTGCAGTAACAACCATATGTCATAAACATTAAGGGGGAGACTTTATGTAACTCATTAAAATACCAATCTACAAATATCAACATAAAGCCCCTAGTAATATGACTGAAGTTGTAAAAATGATCTCTTCTCTCATTTTGCATAATCTTCCATTTTAAAATGGCATATAAACAATTCCAAAACTCCCAGGAGTACTCTAAATATTATAAAGTGGATGCTTCATACCAGTTTATCTGATGCCTCACTCAATGAGGCTTTCAGTTTCAACCAGACCAAGCCACACAAATAATTAATCTGTCAAAAATGAAAGAAAACAAAATCTATGACTCCCTTCTTTCAAAATCTGTTTCCTCTTAAATTCTGAATTTGGGAAACATGATTTTGCTCACATAGCTTCTAGTTATGTTTGGCACATGCGTATTATGCTGCAGAGTCTCCATTTACTTCTATATAATCTGTAAGGTGCTGTTATCATTGTCCACCTCAACAGAAATACCCAGCAAATGCATGGCTTTCCTTTAGGCTCATTTTTACCCAAACTGGAAGGTTTCCAGCAAAGCTTTTAGGTCTCCTCTCTCACCTGCTAGGGTTTCCTGATTCCCTATCATCTATAACTCTCCAGATTGCTTAGTCTCAGAGCTATTTTACAAAATCATAAGCATTATTATTCATCTTTTCAAGGCAAGGAAACTGAGATTCAGAGTGATTCATTCAAGATTAGAAAGCCAATAAAAAGCAAAATTTGGACCAGGACCTAGGTTTTCCAAACCTTGATGGGAACATCCATGCTGTCCGGTTAGCAAAGGACTATTAACTACACTGACATTTAAAGTGGTCCCAAGATTGTGGACTGTCTCTCTCAGCATTTCCTATGATTTGGGTTTTTCTTATTTGAAAATTAAAAATCAAAGTCAGCCAAGTGTGGTCAGCAGAGTAGTATACTGAAGTTAGATTTGGGTTCAAATCCTGTAATGCTGCTTGCTAGTTCTGGGACTATGGAGAGTAATTTAATCACCCTGAGTTTACTCATTTGCCAGTGAAAAGATTAAATGAGATAACTAAAGTACTCAGGCACAAAGACTGACATTTAAATTCCATAAATGATAGCCATTATTTTGTAAAAATTAAAGCTTATGGGAAAATAGGTTTAGATATCAGGCATTGTTTAGGCTTCAACCCTAGTTCTTCATGTCACAAACTGCTGCCTGACCTTGAACAAATCTTATCTTCTGGATATTGTTTTCCTCATCTGTTAAACAGATATATAAAACCATATTACAGAATCCAAATAAAGATAAATGATTCATAGAGAAGTCCTTGAAGCCAGAGAGCCTGGAGGTCATGGAGATAACTTTTGAATCCCTGATCCAAGAAATGAAAAGCATGAGAGTCTAGGACTAGGTGATGAGGGAAAGGATTGTCAGGGTTAACTTGGAGACTGGGCAGAGATAAAGGAAGCCTGGGGCTATTATTTCATTACTTAATGTAATGAAAAGGACACAGCCCTAGATTGAGAAATTTGGACTATAATTTCTCCTCTACCGCTAATTTGCTATGTAGCCCAGAAGATGTCATTTAAATTCTCTGATCTTCAAAGCCCCTTATGTTCAGTGAAGATGTGGGACTAGATGACATGAGACTGTGGTCATCTCTAGCACTAAGGTTCTATGTATTTATTCATGAGATGAAAGCATCATAAAGTATATTCTACCAAATAGTTAATATTCCACTTGGTGTTTTGGAGTGAGGGAATGAAATGTTCCCATGGGGAATTCTGTATATGCCATCTACCCTCTGAAAATGTACAGTGAAAACCTGCAGGAAATATTAAACCTGTAGGAAGTGCAGTACAAAAGGAAAATTATTAACACCTCAGATTCAAAACTTAACAGCTTCTAAGGAATTTCTAAAATCACTTTTATAAATGCTGCACT
Source organism: Panthera uncia (assembly GCF_023721935.1). NCBI lineage: Eukaryota > Metazoa > Chordata > Mammalia > Carnivora > Felidae > Panthera > Panthera uncia. The sequence goes on along the minus strand of NW_026058038.1, from coordinate 51,175 downwards.
AGATGACATAAGGGCTTTGGACAAAGGTTGAGTCAAAAGTAAAAGATTTTTACCATCATCATCCTCATCCCCATCCTTACCACCACCGCTATCATCATCATCAAAACATTACTATCTTCTTACATTTATGAATACTGCACTATGAATTGAGACATGTGATATTTTGGGAAAACACAGGCAAAAAATAGAATTTGGAAACTGTACACTCACATGCCAAAAAGCTAAATGTTGATTTTGGATTTTGATATTAACTTGCTACAAGTGTAGAATTCAAATATTCATAGATGATGGCAATTGAAACACAAGGCAACTGAACCTTATTCCAGTTAAATTTCATTTTAGTACTGAATGACTTTCACTTACAATATTTTTTCATTTCTTAGAAGAATTAACAAAATGATGTATGTTAAGTGATTTCTAGTCCATACGGGGGGGGAGTGTAAGCTGGCATTGACAGCCTTACAATTTAATAACACACAATGCTCAAAGCACTTTCATATCCATTATTTCATGTGATATTTGTAAAAGTCACGTGAAAATAGGTTTGGCAGATATTATTTTGTATGTTTCATGGATAAGCAAACTAAGGATAAAGAGGTTAGGTCACTTCTTTAAGGACACAGATAATTTTGAATTGTTAATGATCATCAATTTTTAAACTTTATATCCTATTTTGTTGTGCTGCCATTCCCTTCGATTATATTACCATCTGTAATAGGCATTTATCAAAAAGCTGGTTCACATGAAAGAATGAAGATTTCAAATGACAGTAGATCAATGTGTCTCAAGTTTCTTATATCATAGCACACAAAGAAAATCACTAGGACAAATGAGCCAGCCTGCTTATGGCTGGTGAGGAATGACCATGAGGGTTGCAGGAGGTCAACATCTAATACACCTGCAACCTCTGCAACACACCAGCTTGGAAGCTCTGAAACCCATACAAAAGATGTGATTGATTCAGCCAAAGACTGGAGGGAAACTTTATTACTTTCATTTCCATAGATGATTTTATTTTATTAGCCGTTACAAATGCCCTTTATTTAACATATAATCTTAACACACATTCAAGTCCAACACTCTCTTTCAGGAATTGATTCTAATCTGGCTTCACAGAGAACAAAAAAATATCCTACATGCAGGGAATAAATCTATTTCACAAGGAGTGGGGTTTTTTTTTCTTTCTCTTTTTTCTGATAATTAAGGTCATGCCATTATTACTTATTTTTTTGTGGATTTTTCATCTCTTTTTATAACTGCTGATTTTCTTCTTTTAATTTATTTTTATTTTTGAAATTCATAAATTGTTTGAGCAATGACTATTTACCACTTTTCAGCAATGTTTTTAGGGGCGAGAACAGCAAGAAGTTTCTCTAAATTCTTCTCATGACCCTAATCACTTTCTTCTTAGTATCATACTTATTTGTATGCATTTCACTTATTTTCCTAGAGGAGCCTGCTTAAGCCTCAAGCCCTCAAAGAGCTCACTATACCATCTTACACATAGCATCCTAACTTCATGACCAAAGCCATCCATTTTCTTTATTTTTTTTCTTTTCTTTTCTTTTCTTTTCTTTTCTTTTCTTTTCTTTTCATTTCATTTTTTTAGAGAGATACAGACAATGGGGGAGGGGGCAGAGGCAAGGGATGGGGTGGGGTGGGGGGAGATAGAGAGATAGAGAATCCCAAGCAGGTTCCACACTCAGCACAGAGCCAGATGCAAGGTTCAATCCCATGACCCTCAGATCATGACCTGAGTCAAAATCAAGAGTCAGATGCTCAACTGACTGAGCCACCTAGGTGCACCAAGCCATCCATTTCAGGAATTGAAAATACATACATACATACATACATACATATTTTAAAGTGTATATGATTTAGTGACAAAAGCTAAGGTTAGACAATAATTTCAATGCATTATAATAAATGGTAAATAAAAGCATCATTTATTCACTTGTGGTGGAGAAGGAGCTAAGTCAGGCAACATTTCATGAAAGAATAAAATTCTGAAGTTATTCCTGAAGGATTCTTAGAAGTCAACAAATACATGGGGGTGGGATGGGTAGTAGAACGAAGGATGTTTCTAACATTTGCTGCCTATGTGGTCGAAAAGAAAAGAAAAGAAAAGAAATCTGAACATTTGAAAGGATCTGGGAAGAAGTTTTATACGTGTGGAGTGCAAGTAAGGTACTGGGGCTTCGGTTCCATACTAAAAGCAACTTTCCCACTCACACCCTAGGCTTGCATAAGGTACATAGTTACATGTGAGCAATGCCTGATGTTTTCCAGAGTCTATAGTAAATAACCCTATGTATTCCCAATATTCTTAAGGCATTAATAATTGATATTCCATCTGTAGACAAAGGAAAAGAAAATCACTAGAATATGGTTTTTTTTCCTCATGCTTAGAATATGTATGATTCAATTAAAATAAAATTATTACAAAATTAATGCATGCCAGCTATCGAAATCTCAAATAATACTAAGGTTATTAGAGTAAAACTGAATGTCTTCCTTCACCCACAACCCCTCACCCCAGAGTTCATCTTTTCAGCAGAAACCATTCAGTGTTTTGTATGCATATTTCCAGACCTATTTCTATGTATTTCTAAATGTACATGTTTCTTAACATTATAAACAAAATCATTATAGAATGTGCTTTCTTCAATTTGTTTCTTTCTCACCTAATAATATGCCATAGACAATTTCCCCTGAAGTACACCTAGGTCTACCTCACTGTATTTAACCACTTCATAGTACTACATAGACTGGATTTACCATAATTTTTTTTAAGTCCTCCTTGTGTTATAATTTTGTGCAATCCCATTAGATTGGACAGTGTTCTAATTTCACATGGATCTATGAAAGCTTTTTCAGGTACCAAATTATTCTGTGGACTTGCGTTAAGGTCCTCTGTTCTATAGGACAGCCCCTCTGGCTGGGGACTCTAAAACTGCTTCAGAACAAGCATTTCTTCTTAGAATGACTACAAGATTGCTGTATGACTTACTTAGAAGCCAAACCCTCAGGTGGTAGCAAGCTCTTTTTGACTTGGGAAGTGCTCTGGGTATATTTGCCAAGGACTCATCATTCTAGGATTGATTTATCTAGATTAGAATTTCTCCAAGTGTGTTCTGTCGAGCACTAATAGAGTTCAATACGTGTTCAACCAAGAAGAATCCTTCGGCATATAATACAATAGTATCCCAGTACCCCTGGGACATTCATGGGGCACCAACTTTTATTAAAAGTCAGGAATTCCTATAGTAAAGAAACTTATTTATCTTTGTTTCATCTAGCTTTTCTTAATATGGACACTAAACCTTTTTTTAAAAATATTTTTTGGAATGTTTATTTTTGAGAGAGAGAGAGAGACAGACCATGAGTGGGGGAGGGGCAGAGAGAGAGGGAGACACAGAATCCAAGCAGACTCCAGGCTCTGAGCTGTCAGCACAGAGCCCGATGCGGGGCTCGAACTCACGTGCTGTGAGATCATGACCTGAGCCGAAGTTGGACGCTCAACCAACTGAGCCACCCAGGTGCCCCTAAACCTTTTTTAATAATCATGATATCTCATGAAATACTGTAGTCACAGTTTGAGAACCATTGGTGTAGATGCCTAGGTATTTCACAAAATGTCCATTAACATTAAAAATAACAAACATTAAGAAACTAGATTCCAAATATCACAAAATAATAGAGCTAGGGATATCATTAGAAGTTTGTGATTGTAAGGATCAAATAAATTGATTATATGATGCAACAGGACATCAGCACATAGCAGGTGTTCAAAAAAATGTTTTCATCATCCGTTCTACCTATCTGATCATCTCATTGGATCACTTATTAATTTGACTCTCTAGAAAATATTTACCAGAAACACACTTTCCTTCTTTAGGAACTTAACTTTGATCCCGTGGCATTTAATAATTGGAGATTTTAAAGCAGGATATGACACGGTCACGTTCGAGTTTTAGAAAAATCTCTTCCTCCCTGTCTCTCTCTCTCTCTCCTTCTCTCTCTTCCTCCATCCATCCATCTAGAGTGGAGGTTGAATTGATAGAGGAAAGTTAAACCCCCAAGAGGTAGAGTTTTAAGCCTCAAAATATAAAGCTTGTTGGCCAAGGTATCATAATTTAAAAGTGCTAGAACCAAGACTAGAACTCCCATCTACTTAACTCTGAATCTAGGCTTCACTTAATACCACTATGCTGCCTATGTTCCTGGCTTTTGCTAAAATAGGGCCCGACAGTCATTATCTGGCCTGAGATATATCTGAATCTGCACAGCAATAGGCCTTGTTATGTTAGCTCTTCACTTTGGTAATCTAAATTGTCTGAAGCTTTCAAATTCCTGTAACTTATGCACTAGGAAGTACCTCAGAGCCACAGATATTCAAGTTCAATTTGAATGATACCTTTAGAGTCAACTGGCTAGCCCTGTATGTGCCCTACAGTTGGTAAAACATCGAGGGTTCAGACCAAGCACATATACTCATTATTTTTGCTGTTTTGGAACAGAGACTAGTGACAGCATTTGAAAGAACAAAAGCAGTGAGTTCTGTCTGAGAGCCACTTGACCTTTTCAACTCTACTTGGCCTCCATTCTGTCCATAGGTCTTAAGTGGAATGAGTGTGCCTGAGAGTGCTATTGTCTACAGCAGCATTTTATTTTGAGATCACTGACCAGACACATTTCCACCCAATAGGGTGACCTGTGCTTTGTGTGAAAATGCTGTGTGTAGAGCACAGGGCAACACTGCCACATTGATCCACATTTGTATTCCAGACAAGTTGGCAAGTGTATGAAATGAATGCAATCAGTGATTAGGGCTTGAGCTTCCAGTAGCCCTAGAAATTAGTTCTAAGGTAGACCTTCAGCACAGTGAAGGAAGAAGAAGAAGAAAATAAAACTTTGCTCCTTAGCTGGGGGAATGAGATTTAGTTCTGAATAGATGCATTTCTGGATGCTCAATCTCCAATTCTCATCACTGAATTTTTCATCAAATATAAACAACTCCTACACCTCCAGGATTTTACACAATGAGAACTATACACTCATATATTAAAGCACCCAACATTTAAGGTACATAGGATTTTACAGGAACAAAAACTGGAATATACTACCCGAACATATGTTTCTAATTTCTTTACTTCATAGAGCTGAACTTATATGTGCATGTAAATATGAGAAACCAAACTCACTATTCTTACACTTGTCATTTTTTTCTCTACATCAATCAGACTTTCCTGCTTTTAAATGACACTCACACGCTCCTGCATCTATTCTTTTACCATATTTTATATCTAAATTTCCCATCTTTTATAAGCAAAGACTTCTCTTTCCCTTCTTTGAAATCACTTCACCTCTGGACTAGCTGTTGATCATGCTGTCTTGAAATGTCCTATGGAATTAAGAAACTAGGTGAAAGGAGAAGTGAGTAAACATATTTCCCAAGCCCAGTGAGTGATATTGCCCATTTTGAGTCTCCATGAAAACATTGTATGTTATTTAAAGCCACCTGCAACTGATTATTTTTCTTTTTTTAGGAGGTAACCTCTTTGAGAGCAAAATTTTTTCACTTAAAGTTTTAACCCATTTTTAAAACTGGCTTTCTGCATGTTCTGTAAGAGTTTGAGCATGAAGGCTTAATAACCATAACATAAAAATAGCAGGGTCATACAATGGAAATGTAACCTTGCTGCGTTCTTTCTTGCTTTAACTGAAAGAAGGTTTGTGCCCTGTGTTAGCTGAAAATCCACCAGGATCCCTTAGTCTTTTATTATCTTCTACCTAGAGGCGAAGATTATTTTTTTCCACCTCTCTGATGACATTTTCAAAATAATTCTTGCTCTATAATAACCTCTTCAGGGAGAAGGAAAGAATGCAATTTACGACATCCCTGTGATTATCATGTGGTAAATTTGCCCTTCAGATTTAACAGTGACATTGTTTTTAAGCCAAAACCTAGAACTAGATCTCAGAAAGCAAAGATCACTTGCCCTGGCTTCTCCTTCACCTGGTAAATCATTCCTAGCCTTGCTTCTTTTATGGTTTTTAAATAACAGAGGAGAGAAATTTCTTTCTTTTCTTTTTTTTTTTCATAGCTGAATCTGTCATGCCTGTATACACTTCATAGTCAGAGACTTTCATAGTCAGAGATATACAAAGAAAATTGGTTTCAGCACCATGTTATTTTAAAACAAATAAATAAATAGATAAATAAACAAACAAATGCATGTCTCTTCCTTCAAAGGAGATAAGGAGAAAACTTTTTATGATACTAAGCATATACAGTTGACTCTTAAACAACAGGGTTTGAACTGCACAGGTTAAATTATATATGAATTTTTTTTTTTAGAAATGCAGTATAATACTATAAATATATTTTCTCTTTTTTATGATTTTCTTAATAACATCTTTTCTCTAGCTTATCTTTTGTATGAATATAGTATATAATACATAAACATCCAAAATATGGTAACCAACTGTTTATGTGACCAGTAAGGCTTCCCGTCAACAGTAGGCTATTAGAAATTAAATTTTAGGGGAGTTAAAAGTTATATGTGGATTTTTGGCACCCCTAACCCCCATGTTGTTTAAGGGTCAACTGTATTCAAATAACCATTAATATTTGAGCACAATTTAGAAACACCAAGAATGAGAATACCAAACACTACCAGTTACGCATTTAGGTAGTAGGCAAATGGCACTACAGATACCTAATCTAAGGTAAATTCACCTGACATGAGGCTCTTTAGTGTAGTCTCCAACTGGAAGGGAAAACTACTTTTCTCCTCTCTTCTTGATAATTCTGGTATCAGATATGTGGGGGTTTTCCTACACCAACAGTTCTCCAATTTCTCAGCTGACAATGACTGGGTGTCCTACTAATTGAACTTAATTCTGATACTATCTACCTGGAGATAGCTTCAGATCCCACTGGTTAGAGGCTCAGTCCCACATGACTGTTCCCATTGCAGATGCCAATCACAAGTCTAGGTCCTCACCAATACTTCTGACCAACCAGCAACAAATTGGGATTCCCACAATCCCCTCCTCAGGTTTGATAATTTGCTAGAATGGCTCACAGAACTCACAGAAACATTTAGTGATTTATTATAAAAGGATACAACCCAGAAACAGCTAGAGGGAAGAGATGCATAGGGCGAGGCTTAAGGAGAGAGGTGTGGAGATTCCCTGCCCTCTCTGAATGCACCACATTCTCCCATTTCCATGACCTAGAAGCTCATCAAATCCCATGGTTCAATACTTTTTATAGAGCTTAATCTCCAGTTTTCTCTGCCTGCACCTCCTTCCCAAGGGTTGGTGGGTGGGGCTGAGAACTCTACCTTCTAAACACTAGGTCTTTCTGGTGACCAACCCCATCCCAAGTCACCTCATTAGCATAAACTCAGATGTGCTCAAAAGGAGCTCCTTACAAATAACAAAAGACACTGCTGTCATTCAGAAAATCCCAAAGGTTTTAAGAGCTCTGTCCCATGAACCAGGGACAAGGACCAAATATATTTCTATACCATACCAACTCATCAGGATTCACAACTGGGAATCCCAAAGTAAAGATAGAGAACCATTTGTAAGTATGTTTTGGAAATGGAAACCAATAATAAAAGACAGAAAAAGTAATGGTCACCTCAGTAGGCAGAACAGTGGTATTTGTTGCTGGTGAATTAATAGGAGATAGATACGTAAGAGCCTATGTAGCCACTGTAGTGGTCAAAGATTTCTGCTGATGAGTAGTCAATGCTGAGTTTGTAGTCAAGTGGCTGTTTTCTTTTGTTTGCTACCATTTGTTGAACATAAAAAAAAATCTATCAACAAGTATTTATTGACCACCTATTTTATACAAGGCACTGTACTAAGTAGTGGGGATATACTGGCACTGGTGAATAAAACTAACATAATTTTTGTTCTTTGGATCAATCTTCAGCAGAAAAAATGGAAAAGAAACAAATATATTATGAATATGCTGAGTTATAGGAAGTAGAAACACAGAGTTCTGTGAAAGCATCACACACACACACACACACACACACACACACACCAAGCTTAGTCTGGAGGTTCCTGGAGGTTTCTATGAGAAAATTTAAACTAAAACTTGTAATTTTAATGAGGAATTTACCAGGCAAAGATGAGGAAGGGAGAGGAGGTACAAAAAACCTGACCCAGGAAAGGACTTAGAGCATTTGAAAAACTTGACAAAGGATAATCTAGCTGAAGATCATTGAACATGATGTGGAATAAATGATATGAGGTGAAGCTGAAGAAATACTTAATTGGCAGATTACAATGTAGGCAAAGGTTAAGATTTTTTCTTTATTTCAAAAACAATGGAAAGCCATTAAAGGGTTTAAAGTAGAGGTACCGTATAAGTAGGTTTTCAGTTTTAAAAGAACTTTTTGATGACTGTGTGTAGGATGACGTGGATCAAAAAAAGAAAAAGTATATAAAATTCTATAGTTCAGTCTGGAGGCAAAGTTGGCTTGCACAAGGGTGCAATGAGGGCAGATAAAAAGTTGAAGTTTTGATTTAAAGTATATTTATTTATTTATTTATTTTAAATTTTAATGTTTATTTATATTTGAAAGAGAGAGAGAAGAGAGAGAACGAGCAGGGGAGGGGCAGAGAAATAGACAGAGACAGAATCCGAAGCAGGCTCCAGGCTCTGAGCTGTCAGCACAGAGCCCAACGTGGGGCTCGAACTCACAAGCTGTGAGATCATGACCTGAGCCCAAGTCGGCTGCTCAACCAACTGAGCCACCCAGGCGCCCCAAAAGTATATTTAAAATATATTGTGAAAAACTTGATAATCAATTTGATATGGGGACAAGGAAATGATTATTAAAGATGACACCTGACTGTCTGGTTTGAGCAACTAGGAGGTTAGTAGTGTCATTCTCTAAAACAGGAGTAGAGGAAGAGGTGGTTGAGTGCGGGAGTCAGTGTGATATAAGGAGCTCAAGGAATATGGACATATTCCTATTGGGATACTGGTCACATGGATAGTCAAGTGGAGGGTTTGGGGGGTATTTTTTTAGTTTTTATTTAAATTCTCGTTAGTTAACATGTAGTGGAATACTCGTTTCAGGAATAGAATGTAGTGATTCATCATTGAGTGGAGGTATTCAATACACAGTGGCATAATCCAGTTTAAGACTCAAAAGAAAAGTCAAAGTCTGAAATGTCCTGTATGGATTTGTTGGAATGCATGTGTCTATGTATCTGTTGGTTGTACATGAGATTGTATAGAAAGAGAGTGTACCATGATAAAAGAAATAAGCAAAGGCCTAGCACTGAGCCCTAAATAAATAAATAAATAAATAAATAAAAGTGTATCCAAAGAGATAGAAGAAAACCTTTAAGACTGGAATCTTAGGCCCTGAGGAATGAGGTTGTTTCAAGAGAATTAGCACCATTTACCTTGTCAAAAATTACTGTGGTCAAATAATATGAGGCAGCAAAAAAATGCCCATTGAATTCAGTAACACAGAGGTTCTTCTTTGTGGCATACACCATGCAGGGTGCCTCACATCTAACTGTAATTCTCATAGTGCAGTAGGTTTTATTGCCATGGGGCTGATAAGGAAATAGCATCAGTGTTCAAGGTCACACATTAAGAAGTGGTGGGGGAAAACCTGAGGTTCAAACCTAAGTCTATAACACAGGAGAGATGGAGTCCTATGGTCATGCTCTGCACGACTTAGCCCTTTCCTGAATTAGTTTTGCTGTTTCTCTTGTTGCTATTTGTTTGTTTGTTTGTTTGCTTGCTTTAGCATTAAAATCAAGGGCACAGAACTAGATTCTGTTTATTCTGTTTTTGCTCTAGGTGGATGTAGTAGCCTTGCCTTTCCCACTAGATTTATGAGTTCGCTAAGGGCAAGCACCAGAGCATAGTGTAGGGGGGAAAGAAAATAGATTTTGCAACCTGACAGACCTGGGTCATAGTTTAAAAATTATAATGTCCATGAAGTGTCTAGTGGAGTGACAGGTACAGATGAGCCAAGTGTTGAATGGATGTGATTTTTATTATTTCTTTGTATCCCTCTTTGCCCAGTGTGCTTTACACAACAAGATGAAATATATATCAGATTTAATTCTTAGGATACTGTTAAGTGATAATAAATTCTTCATCCGTTAATTGTACCCATCATAATTGCTAATATAGTTTAGGAGTCAATCAACTCCTAACAAAAACTTGCTTACCCTGGGACTGAGAAGAGAATAGAAAATGAGATACTCTGCTTTCCCTTAACCCTGTGCAAATGCCACATTGGAAAACTAGACCCCTGAAAATCATGAGCTCCTCAAGGACAAGTTCTGTGATGTCTCTAAGCTGCCATTTCCATTGTACTTAATCTAGCACCAGGCACATGGTATTTACACAGTACTTACGAAAATAAGGTAAATAAATTGGATGTTGATGAGGAAGAGATTTCTTGCCCTCTAAAGACATTAGAAGTTTTCTTTCCTGAACTACAAAATGTCATGTGCTAACATGGCATTCTAACTCCTTAACTACTGCTCTAAGCTCTATTTGTAATATAGTTATATATCATTTATGTGCACATACAATACACTACATCTTACCACCCTTTAATGTCATGGGAGTTATATGATTTCAGAGGTTATGTCTGACCCATGAACAAGCTAAATAAAACTATTTCCTAGACTGAAGCCGGGCTTAATCAATATTTTCATCCCGATGACTCTTCAAGCTTAATATGTTGGAGTACTGTGTGAGAAAACTTATTTAAATGGCTCAATCACGCCCAAGTATGTGGGATTTATGTGGGACCAAAGGTAGACATTTAAAAACTCAATTATCAGTTTTCCCCTTTTCAAAGCTTTACAAGTATAGTAGCAACTGCATAATCCAAGTGTGTGCTCATGTTCTGTTATGTAGGCATTATAAGAATATAGTATTTTAAAGCTACTTGATTCTATGTTATCCTTCTGTTCTTTTCTGGAGGATTTGTTTACCTGTAATAGCTAGTTCTTTAACAGAGTGACAGTAGCCCTTCTGACTACTTCGGCCCCTTCTGACTGTGCGGAGTGTTAGGAAATATTGCTCCTCCTCTCCTTGTCCCATGCTCCTGCCACGCTGGTCTCTTAAACACTTTTGAATAGTCCAGTTCTACCACCTTCTCCAGACATATCACTTACCTCCCCACACACATTCTACTGTGGAAATTCCACTCCTTTCAAGGCTCAACTTCCAGACCACCCTCTCAAAAAATATACATGTAGCAGGTACTCGATAGAGGCTTGAGTTGAGTTTAATAACAGCAATTTTCCTCCTAAAGTAACCTCTCATGTACTACTATTTGGAATGAATAAATTTTGTCCATTAAATAGCTTTTTCTAGAACATAGATGTATATGGGTAAAGTGCAAGTGCATTGCAGGCATCACAGACAGCAATGTTTACAGGAATCAAGTAGTTAAATGAGTACAGTAGGCTTGGTACTCAGAATATGGATGGGGGTGTGCTGTGATAAAACTAGACAGCATGTGCTTATACATAGAAGCAGCCCCTGATATTTTTAGCTGCTTTTTGCAAGATTTTGTTCTGTCATTTTCTTAATGCTTAGAAATGTGCCTGGCACATAGTAGAACCTCAATAAATATTGTTGGATGAGTGACTGAATTAATGCTAAATGAGAACCCATTGCTTCCAGATATCCCAATTTCTCAATAAAGAAGAGAAACCCAACATTTCTGTTGGAAGCATTCTGAATTTTTAATTCTACTGACAAAGTCCATTATGATGAAAAGCCTGTTCTGACCAAATACAACTACAAGCTTAACCTGAGAGCCAGTAATTTACTATCCATCCTATATTTGTTTTTTTTTAAGAGGGCATTCATTTTTAATAAGTTTGTAAAGGGTATCAATTCAGATATTACTTCTAGCTTCTCTCCAGCTGGAGTCATGAAAAAAATACTAAAATAATAATAGAAAAGATAATGTGTAGGATAGATAGGAATTACATTTAACATTTTCTGAAACATTTTTATTTGGATTCTCACTTGATCCTTACAACAGCTCAGTTAAATGGAAAGAAAGTAGCTTTCAACTCCATTTTACTGCTGTTGAATACATCCAGTCTTTCCACTGTTGCTCTGATTGAATGGTGATTATTTATTGACCCATTTTAAAAGCAGCCCCAAAGTTCGTGTAGTTCTCGTCTTTGTACATTTAGTCAAACTGACTGACCTCAGAGAACTCAGAGTGCAGTGCTTTTACCTGCTCAGTTGGTAGCTTGTAACTTGTCCATTTTGGGACGAGCTATTTCAGTGGGCTTCATAAAGGAGCCACCTGCCTGGACATTCAGGAAGGCTGGTTTCTTTAGATACGATGCTGCATAAAGCAACCTGAAAAGAACATCATAAAGCATGTCCTGATTGTTGCTTTTCTCACGGCCTCATCTGGAAAATGTGTCTGCCTGCCAAATACAGCAGTCTCAGGAAATCAAAATAGAAACGGGAAACAAAGGAAATTAGAGACAAATTTATTTTCAGAGTGCGTCCTTGTCCTGTGAAGAGCAAAAGAATGCTGCATCTGTTTGAGGTCATTACCTAGACATTATAGGTAACAATCCTCAATTCAAACATGTCCAAGCATGTGTGGTTAGTCTGCTGTCAAATCTGGAATGAAAGACCTAATATCAGCAGATAGGCATCATATAAAAGTGGGTGACTTTTCGCTCCTTATTAAACCTTCATTTGGTTTCAGTTGTCTCAGGCTGCCAGGGAAATCGTCTGTACCTTCAAGACTTAGAAGTACTAGGGCCCAAACAATCCATTTTTTGGTTTATAATATAAAGAGATAAGAATCCCAGACAGTTGGTATGGAATGGATGAATAAATGAGTTTCAATACACCACCTATTCCTCCTGTTCCCCCACCAGGTATACCACACACGCACACACACACACACACACACACACACACACGCACATACACACACACACAGACATTCATTAATTCCACTGTATCTAATAAAAAGTGTTCATTGGAGCTGAAAATGCATATAATCTTAGGAAATAAGAATTTTCCTAAATTCACAAAGTTAAATTTAGCAATCAAGGTGCATATGACACTTGGATTAAGATGGGTTTATTAGGTTCTTTGACATTTTTAAAACTTGTATGGGCTAGACATCATCTGTGCTGCTGGCTAGTTGGGGTATCCCAGCCAATGAAATAGTGTAACTTTATCTTTAAGCCTAGGACTGGGAACTATACCAGTCCATACCACTATATAGGTAAAGAAATATTTGTATTTAATAATAATTGCTTAAAATCATGCAAAAATAAAGTAGCTAATGTGCCTCATAAAATAAGATACCTAAATTTAAGTTAAATGGGTCATACGTATAATTTTTCAGTGTCTGCTCCAATACATTTGCCACTGAAAACTCATGTGTAATTTTCAAGTAAATAATGCCTTTCCATTTATTACTGATCTTACTATGTTGGTCACTAAATCCACGCTTCTCATGTAATCATCAGCCTCTGTTCAGGCCTGTCTATTGCTAAAATACAGAATTCAGCCACAGTGCACACAAGGTAAGAAGTAGAACATCAGGATAAAGTGCAGATGATACTTCTCTGAGGTGTTGCAGACCCACCACATGCCTCTAAATCTTTTTCCAGTGACCAAACCAAAATCTTTTCCTTTCCTGGCATCTGCAAGGCCTGGGAAATCCAAATCGATCAAGCAAAATGTAATAAATAAAAATGAATACACATTCATGCCTTTATTCATTCCACACAGTCTTGAGGACCTGTGATATGTCTGATAATGTGGTATATGACAGACACAAGATAAAAAAAAGCTGGGAGATGGTGGCTAGGACACAGTATGGCGAAGGTGTGCCAGATGGAGCAGGCAATAAGAATAAAGGCAAAGGGGCACGACAGAATGTTAACAGAGTTGTGGTCATTCATGAAGACAGAAAAAATGGGGTACAAAAAGAAAAAGAAATGAGAAAAGACAATAAAAACTCAATTTAGGAATTTGATTTTTACACTGAAAGTTTAGAGCATGCAGAACATCCCTCGGTCAACAGCAGAGAATACTTATTCTGAAACTACTTGCTAGAAATTGTGTTTTGTAATGTCTGGCATTCCTGCCAAATGCTTACTGGGACAATATTTTAAAAATTGTCATAGGGATGTAGGCATATATTGTGAAAGATCTTCATGAGATTCTTATTCACCATACCCTCTTCCCAAGAAGAGAAAAAATAGTGAAATAGTATAATGGATATATTAATCATTCATTTGTTAAGCTTCATCTCTATATTAAGCCAGGTTACCAAGAAGCTTTTAAGCATCATCATGCATTTTAACTCCTCCTGTAGGTAGCATGATACCCTGGCCTTTCTCCAAGGCTAATATGGGAAATAATCATATATGGGAACATCTCTGCATTGTTCAAACTATTAACAACAGGTGTATTCTCTATTATATTGTCCAAAATGATTAATATCTATGTTTTCACACATATATGTGTTTTTTCTCCAAGTTCTTTGATTACCTGTGAAAATTACATAACTGCAGTGTTTACCTCTTTATTGTGGAAGATGAAAGCCCAGAGCTAAGTTTTGATTTACATGAACATAGAGTTGTTTCCATATTAGTTGTGTGATTTAGAGCAAATTAGTTAAACTCTGAGCATCAATTCTCTCATCTATAAAATGGGAATAATAATGATAATATTAATGACAAAAACAAGAAATAATAGCACCTGTTTTACTGCCTGAGATAACTTACTTTTTTAAAATTCTGGTAAAACAGTGTAATATGTATCTATATGTGACTATTTAAATTAAATGTAAATTATTCCCTAGTATTTGAAAAGCTCTGATCAAGAATCCGTATTCCAAGGTAAACACTTCAAATATTACTAATGAAACTACACCAGAAAGTTTGCCAATAAGTATGAAGGATGTTAGAAATCTATGTAGTGAAATGACAGATGTTTAAAGTTCGCTGTTGCCTGGAAAGACGATAAGGACATCACTGCCCTTTCCTAAGCAAGTATTAGAATTCAAAAAGCCCAACAGCTCAATACTTTCAAAAATGTGTTTCAGGTCTGAACAACCATGTAGTACTATGTCATTCCCATTTCATGGAATATTTTGTTGCCTGACCCAGCTCAAAAATTGGCTGGTCCTTCCATTGCAGCAAATGCCTAGAATGTAAAAGAAAAGGAAAATTCATTCACAGTTTTTTCCTAAAGATTCTCAGGACAGAGAGAAGCCTCCCTTGAACTTACAAGAAAAGGATGTATGATGTTTGTGTCTGCTTGCCAATCAATCCTTGTAAAAGAATTTGGTGTAAGATTTGCTGTTATTGTAATAAACACCTGGTAGCCTGGAGATCTATAGAACTCGACTTGCCTTAGATTACTAGGCTAAAGATATTTACGAAACAAGGACACAATTGAAGGTGATGTCATATCTAGCCTTATGGTAGACTTATAGAGCAATAGGTAGACTTTTTAAAGCAATATGTGATAAGAAAATGTTCTAAAACTAAATTTAGGCAAAATAAAATTAGTCAAATTTAAACAAAAAAATTAAGCAGGAAGCTAAATATGTAGCAACAAATAGATTTAAATGTATCACAAGTAGTTGTTTTTAAGTGTGTATCTTTTGATTTAGCAATTCTACTTCTAGAACTTTTATATGAGAAAATATTATGATAATATAAAAAAATGAAATACAGGAAAGATCACTGTTATAGTTTTCACAACAGGGAAATCTAGTAATGTCCTATTACTTTCAACAGGTTATTATTTAGTAAACTATAGTACATCTATACAATGTAATAATTTCCACCATTACAATGATAATATAAAACTATATTATTGACACATAAAGATGTCTATAATATACATTAGATGAAAAAACATATTACAAAAAAACAGTGAAATAGCATCATTGTATTTTTCTTAAAATATATATGTATAGAAAAAAATCTTGAATGATGTACACTAAAATATTCGAAAAGGATATATCTAGAAAATGTAATTAGGGGATAACTTTATTATTCTTCTTATAATTTTGCATGTTTTACTAATGAGATGCCTAGAAATATATATATATATATATATATATATATATATATATGTGTGTGTGTGTGTGTGTGTGTGTGTATAAAAGCAGAAAAAAATAAAGGCAAACTTATTTCTATCTCAGATCATAGTACTAGAAAACCACCTTGTGCAGTCAGGCTAACAAAATCACTTGGGTCACTTGGGTCACTCTCACTCACAAACTCAGGTTTGCTGATGAGCTGTGTTTCTTAATGACTCAAGGAACTTCCAGCCCTTTGTACTTATTCAATTTCTGATTTTGATAGTGTTGAAATGATCTGCACTAGAGAATTTAGAAATTCTTTCCATTCTTGAAGGTATCAGTTGGTCTTTTTAAGTTACTTTTACTGTCTTACTATTCAGACTTCAAAAGTATTTACTTTTTATCCCCCACCTTTGTTTCTTGTTTCTTGTTAAGTTATTCTAACATGCTTATTATCAAACTGTTCCAGATTCTCTTAAAATAACCAACAATGGATGAAGACCTCCATAGTGTATATGACAAACGATAAAGGATATCTTCTTCAAACTTCCTTAAATCTTTGAACTAATTTTGAAGTATCTTTTGCACAGAAACAAACATGTTCTGCCATATATTCAACATATCCCATCTGCTATCTATTTATATGCTAATCTGGAGGCTCCCAGATGAGTTCAAGACAAAACATTTCTATTAATGGTTTGGCTTCCTCTTTGTATTTCCTCTAAGATATCACTTAACTTGTGTTTATGGTAATAATAAAAAGTGCTGAGAAATCCCCAGTAAAATGATTGATTCAGAAATGGATTACCAATGGATGCTGAAACCATTATATGAAAGTTTAGGTTGTTAACAGAGTAATAGTAAAGTTTCAAAATATTACCTTATAGATTACTTGTTAATTACAACTGGGAAAACTTACCTTTACTATAGAAAATCTGGTGGAAACCACTAACCAAGACATCAAATTTAACTTCATTAGTAGTGGGAGAAGCTGATATTATGTGCATTCTGAAGTAATATGAAGTGCAAATTATTGCCTAGAGAGTATTTTTGTCAACACTGTTTAATTTAAGGGGTGCCTGTGTGGCTCAGTTGGTTGGTTAAGCATCTGACTCTTGATTTTGGCTCAGGTCATAATCTTATAGTTCATGAGATCAAGCCCTGCGTTGGGCTCAGGGCTGACAGCATGGAGCCTGCTTGGGATTCTCTCTCTCTCTGTCTCTCTGTCTCTCTCTCTCTCTCTCTGCCCCTCCCCCACTCAAAATGAATGAATAAATTTAAAATATATATATTGTTTAACATATCTAACCAAGCCTTTAGATCTAACTTTCAATTCACAGGAAATGCAGAGGACAGAGAAACAGGTTACTTAACATCAGGAAGAAACAATATGAGAAATCCAGATTGTAGGCCATTCTACAAAAAACTACCCTGATGTTTTCAAAAAGTCAATGTAATGAGGGGAAAAAAAGTGGTGGGGAGAATGCTTTAGACATAACAAAACAAACAAAAGCAATATGGGAAGATTTATTGGATCTTGGTCTGAAAAAAAATAGCTATAGTAGATATTTTAGGGACAATTGACAGTATTTGAATGTGAATCAGATATTGAATAATATTGCAGAATTGCTAAATTTTTAAGTGTGATAATGATGTATTATGGCTACAAAGGAAAATATGCTTATATTTAGGAGACAAATACTGAATTATTCATGGGAAAGACATGTTCCTCCCAGAATGAGAAGAGAGCAAGAGAGAGAGCACGTAAATGTGGCAAAATATTAATACTTGTTGAATTTAGATGATAAACATATGAGTATTCTGTTTGAAATTTTTCATAATCAAATGGGGGATAAGGGAAGGTTAAAACAACAAAAAAGGAGATAAGCCCTTTATATGAATATTTGGCATTCTGCTTGCACTTGCAAACACATGTCGTAAAGATAGGATATTTAGAATTGTCCTTGCATGGTTCTTTTCTTCTAAAACTGCTTCAGAGAAAATAGTTTGAATACTCTTGTAAGACTGGCCCTGGCTCGAGGGATTTATGGATTTTTTTCAGTCTGTTTATAACCTCCTGGAAAGCTTCTGGAACCTTTTGGATTAATCATCAATAAACATTTACTAAGCACTTCCCAGAGATCAAGGCACTCTACTAGTCACAGTGGGCTTAATAGTGTTCAGAGTGGACTCAGTCACTGTGCCTCAGGTGTCAGCAAAATGATTCTGTTCTTTATCTAGTAATGAGATTATTTTAAGTGATCTCAACTGGGAAATTCAATCTAACAAATGACTGAATATGTCCCAGGTATAAGACTCAGTGCTGTCTGCCAAGAGAGTGGATGAGCTTGCTTAAATTTAGGACACAGAGGTTGAGAGAACTGTAGGGAATGTTAACTAAGTGTGGGATTCAAAAATCTACTAGGAGCACTCTATCTTTTGGCAGATAAATTAGACTTAACCTTTACTCCATGATTTTTGGAAAGTCCAGGGCCCTCCCCAAGGTTGTTGTGAATTCCTGGGTGCTATAGATTCTCATGGTCATCTCAGACTCTGCTCATCTGATGGTGAATTAATTCGGTTCTTATTCTATCCATGGCAGCTCAGTCCCCACTCCTTGACTCCTTGATTCTCATATGAAAACAAGGATTTTATATACTTATTAGAATTTTCTCAGAGATCATGTGGTCAGATATGTTGCCAGGTAGATTGGGGAGACCCTTAGGCCCTGAGGCTTCCATCCAGCCCATCCCCAGGATGCAACCAAAGGCTCTTGGTCTCCTCTCAAGAAAGAATTCAGGGATAGACCAGACACAATGGTTGAGTGGTACAAATAGGAAAGTTTATTAAAATGAGATGTAAGAGTGAGTGAGCCCAAAGGAGACCTCAAACCCAAACCCAAGGGTTTGGGTCTCTCTCTTTTATTGACAATTGTTAACTAGGGGGTAGAGTATTTATTACTTGGGGGAGGGGATTTCTTTGAGACCAGGGTTTCATCCTTTTTCTTCCTTACTTGATCAGGGTCTCTGATCTTCTTTGCCTTGGGCCTGTCTAGTTTGATCTGGCTTCTAGTGGCTTTGCTTTTGGAGTGCTGCCAGGACAGGTCTCTAACTTCTCCCAATAGCTAGCCATGACCCTTTGCTGGCCTCCAGGAATCCTGTTAAAGTCAAGAAATGCCTACTCTAACATTAATTTATGCAGGAAAGGGTCATATGTAAAACAAAGAAAAAGCAGCCAAGAAGTTAAAACCTGCACAGGTCATAAAAAATTGTAGATTCTATCCTGTTTCCTTATCTTCAAGTTGAGCCTCTCTGGGAAAATGTCTTTCTAACCTTTAACATCTAAATTTCCAATGACCTTCTAGGAAACTCCATCCATTTAATCTCTCCTTCAGGACCCATCCCCCTTTCCCCAACAGTGAAAGTTCCAAGTCTAGGAAATTCAGTGTAAATCCATGCTATAGGTCACCTGGCAATCACTTTTTAGAGGGTTTTGTCCTTTGAATTAAAAACAATGTTTACTTTTTGGGGGAGACATGTGGAGAAGTGTTTTTCTAGGGTTCCTAGACCCAATTCCAAACTGGGAGACAGAGATTCCCCCACCCCACCAGACGCACCAGCAGGCATCAGATTCCACAGGTTAAGGGTTCAGTACTATGAGACTGCCTTCCCCACTCTCCATTTCAGATACCAATGAGGCAAACTTCAGGCTGTTTCCTGTGCTTCTAACAGACTGGCTGTAGATCAGAGGTTCCCAGGACCTCCTCCTAAGGTTTGATCAATTTTCTAGAGCAGCTCACAGAACTTAGAGAAGCATTTACTTACTAGATCATCAGTTTATTGTGGAAGGATATAACTCAGGAACAGCCAGATGGAAAAAATGCATAGGGCAAGGTATGTAGTAAGGGCATTGGAGCTTCCATGTCCCCTTCAGGTACTCCAGTCTCCCTGTATCTCCACATGCTCATCAACCCCCAAGATTTCCAAATCCTGTCCTTTCAGGTTTTTATGGAAGCTTCATTATATAGGCGTGCTTGATTAAATCATTGGCCACTGGGGATAGATTCAACCTCCAGCCCTTCTCCCCCTCCTCAAAGGTAAGGAAGGGTGTGGGACTGAAAGCTCCAACCCTCTAATCAAAAGTTTGGTTTTCCTGACAGCCATCCCCCCACACTTAGGTTACCCAGGAGCTAATTTATAAAAGCCACATCATTAACATAATAGAAGACACCTTTATTGCTCTTATGGCAGAAAATTCCAAGTGTGTTAGTAGCTGTGAGCCAGGAGCCTTGGCAAACCAAATGCATATGTGAAATAAAGTTTGGCCATCTGAATAACAAAATATATATTTCTTATACATCATAAAACTGCAGGCACCAAAGAGATAGGGAAAGAGGCCTTGGTACTCCCAATTAGGCCAAATAGTATCTGTTGAATAAGATCTCCTAGTCTAGTCCCCCTGAGACTCTTCCCTCCAGGGTAACCTGAAAACATTGTTAATTACTGTTCTCACCATGAGATCTAATTCACATACTTCCCAAAGATAAACAAGTTTTTGGAGGCAGATTGTCAAGTCCCAAGAGAGAAAACCTTTCCCTGCCTGCCTCCTTCTTTTTTTTTTTTTTTAATTTTTTAATGTTTATTTATTTATTTTTTATTTTTTTTAATGTTTATTTATTTTTGGCAGAGAGAGAGAGAGAGAGACAGAACATGAGCAGAGGAGGGGCAGAGAGAGAGAGGGAGACACAGAATACGAAGCAGGCTTCAGGCTCTGAGCTGTCAGCACAGAGCCCAAAGCGGGGCTCGAACTCACAGACCGTGAGATCATGACCTGAGCTGAAGTCAGATGCTTAACCAACTGAGCCACCCAGGTGCCCCTCCCTGCCTGCCTTCTTAATTAGCAAGGCCATCTTTCTCACAATGGAATGAATGGATCTTGTTATCACACAAAACAGTGATATTTTTTTAAATCTCTGCCCCACGATACCAGTCATGTGTGTGTGCATGTGCATGCACAACACGTGCATATATGCGCGCGCACACACACACACACACACACACCTCTTATTTGAGCCTTTTTAAGAATTCGAAACAGACCTGGTTCTTAGTAGGTTCTTAGGCAAGGCCTTCCTTCTCCTCAATTTTGATCTTGAAGGTGAAGGAAGAGGACAAACTATATTTTATTGTAACCATGAGACCAAGAAGGAATGGTTGTAGTTAAAAGAAATCAGAAATCAGAGAGTAACAGACTAAGCAGTCAACATACTAAGAAGAAAATTAAAAAGACCATTTTAGAAAATGGTGGATGGGAAAGCCAATTTGCAAAACATTAAGGAGTGAAGAGAACATGAGGAGTTGGTGAGATAAAAACCAACAGCATTTTTACAAAATCTAAGGGTAAAGCTGAAAACAATGGGAAAGCAGCATGGCCCATGTTTGGTTATCCATTCAATGCTTTCATGTATACAAAGCAATGTACTTAGCCAAGTAAATAAATAGATCATTTGGGGAATCTTTATAATTTAAATTATATCTGCATTTGAGGCTTTGAGGATGAAAAATCTATATTCCTTTGTAAACCTGAATGAAATATACTGTCCCCTTCCTGACCTGTACTGAGAGGCTGAGAAACCAGCCCTACCTACAGTGAATGCCCAACATGATATTACACAAAGAGACTGAGGCGTGTGAAGTACTAAGAGAAACCTGATTATCCTAATATTTCCACACGGCCCCCAAGGAGGCTGCAGTTTCTAAGTAAATGACTTGAAGCTACATGGTGTGGGCCCCAGCAATTCTGAGGAAACACTCTTATGCCACCAGGGGTGTGAACACTGGATCAATTTATCATACACAGTGAAAAGCTACCTGACCAGTTGTGATATAGCTGGGTACCCAGATGAAAGCAAAAGCCAGGGTCTGTCTGATCCTGCCTTCCCAACTATCACACAAATTCTCTGAAGGGTATCCAAGAGAGATCCAGGGCGGTGCCCTTCTACTGTTTTCCTGGAGTGGATGGCACCTTCCCTGCAAGAGCCTGCTATTTATTCTTTCTTTTTAGAAGCAATTGTACCTACTTCTGATACAGAAAAAGGCAATTTAGAGTTCTGCCAAAGTTCTGAGATTATTAAAATCATTTCCCTAATGTCTTTATTATAATAGCTATCATTCTGATCGTCCCACATGTAACATTATTGTTTCTTAAGATTTCTAATGCATCTTAATCAGACATTGCATTTCCTAAGTTAACCATTTTTGAGGCAATTTCATACAGATTATATTTCTCAGAACGTTTATTTTAAATCATTTATTAAATAAATGTCTGAAAATGCTGAGTGAATGAGGTAAATTTTTTTTTTTTGACAAATAAAATCGTGAGCAGTTAGCTAGAACATGCAATAGGATTGTTTTCTGTTACATCCTAATGATAAGCAGGTGACATGGGGTGTTACATGTGTTTCAAGGTAAACAGTGTTAACCATGCTTGGAGAAGGCTGGTAGTTGCCTAGAGAATATGTGGCTTACAGCAAATATTTTTCTCTCAGCGGGTTTTAATGATTTCTATTAATAACCCAATTTCATTATTTCACTCTAGTTCTAGGTACATGGGTTTAAAGTTCTAACAGTCTTGACTTTTAAAAGCATATTCTGTCACTTCCAGATCTTCTGTGGAATAGAATGATGTTCAAAATATGCACTCATCACTGTGGTCATTTGATGCGTTAGTTTCATTTAGAATAAAAATTAAAGTTTATCTAAGTGCTAAGTATGTAGCCAAAAAATTACAGAACATAAACTATTTTGAGTAAGTAGTTCTGAAATATTTTAAATTAATAGCTTCTGAAAAAGCCATTTCTAAGATTCAGCTCTAGATTAAATCTGGTGAAATAAACTGTTACTGTATCATTGAAAGTTGAAAGTCAATAAAGTGAAAAGTGACTATTATTTAAAAACCATTGTTTTTAAAATTTAAAATTCTACCCTTCTGTTTTCTTGCCACACATAGCTTAGCTTCTATTCTAATATGTTTGACACTATACACACATGTAGAGGGCTTTGATCTCTGCTAAATCTTGAATTCCAAAAATTGCAAGATTGGGACAGTCTTCAACTACTGAATATTTTGCAGCACACAGGATTATAGCAGATGTCTGTAAGCTACAAAAATATATGTCCAGTGTTTTGGTGGGATGGATGTTCACATTAATATTCAGAACAAGAAAACAAAGGCACATAGAAATACATATTGTATTATTGGTGTTTGTTACCTTCACTTTCCAGCTAGTTCAGGAAGGTACCAACTCAAATGAAGACTGAAGTCTGCCTTCATGAACCTGTTTTTATGTGTCTCGGTATTATAAAACTTGGTCATAGAATTGTGACACCACAAAGCCAGATAAGATACAGGGAAATTTTTGCACGTTTTGGAAAACTTTGCAACATTATTCTGACAGTAAAAATTACCCCAATATAATAAAACACACCAAGAACAGACCATCTGGCTCAAAGGAAGTTGGGAGGGGATTCTACTAGAGGCAGAAAAGATACACGGACATTTTTCATTTGGTCCAGGAGAAACAACTCAGTTTACTATGAATAAACTAGCTCTCTTCCATTTAAAACAATGTCTGGTCCAGGCAGGTCTGCGTAGCAGCTTTGCATGAGACTTTAGGGCAAGGAGTTGGGATCCTGTGTTAGGCTGAGCTCTTTAGGCTTCTTAACTATCTCTAGAGCCAGATACTACCAAAGAGGGGCAATCATTCGTAATTGTAATAGCACCTAGCGGCCATTTTGGCCCTGGCTCAGACTTCCCACTAGCATAGCTTACAGTGATCTATCCCTGCAATTATCTTACTGTGCAACTGCATGCCTGAGAATTAAATTGAATACACATTATTGTGTATTAAGTTACTGCTTTTCGAGTCTTGGTGAGAGGTTTGTGTGTTTTTGGTTTTTTTTCAAACTTATTCAGTGCACACAAACTATGAAAAGAAAATAGTAGGAGTTTTCACCTAAAAATACTCTTAACTTTCTGGCCCAATGAAAAATCTAGTTAAATTTTACTGGAAAGGGCCGGATCAATTGTACACTCATTCAGTGTTTGCCTTATGTCAGCTCTCAGTCAAGTTCCAGGTACTGTGTGGCAAAGGAAACAGTCTCGGCCTCGTGAGGGTTAGAGTTTAGTCATACCATTCTGTGAATGGTGTTAAGAACATTATAATCAATGCTTGAAGATCCACTTGCTTTCTATCATGAAAGCACTCTTCAATCAATGCCCTGCCCCCAGTGCTATTATCCTCTGATTTCATCTTACTTAAAAAGTGTGTGTGTGTGTGTGTGTGTGTGTGTGTGTGTGTGTGTGTGATTCTAGTTTATCTTATCAACAGTGGAACCAGTTTTCCCCTATTGAACCTGGGGGCTCACTGGGGAAATATGCTTTTTTGCTCTTCTTCATTCCCTATCAGAATGGAATGCATTTGTATTCTCATATGAAAAGAAGAGACAAATCTCAAGGTTAGAGCTCTAATCTTTCCTTTTCATCATTGATTTACTCAATACTAGGAAAATTAGTACAAAGTGGTCATAAATTTGTTTTTACTCTTAATGTAATAGCATTTTATTCATAGTAACTTAATAAATGTCTGGTAATTGTATTCATATAAAGCTTACCATTATGTGTCCAGCAATTATTAGTTAGTAGGAGGTAAGAGGATGAGTAACATATAGTCCCTGCCCTCTGAGTGCCTAAAGTTATGAAAATGTTGTCATTAACACTAGAAAGGATTCAAGGCCTTTACTAGAAAAAGTAAAATTAAAGAAAACTACAGAAATTTATGTTTCATTCCATTTTCTTTAAGGAAATGTTTCAGAAATTGTTCCAAGGTCAATTATACATTAATACATTCCATGAGAAAAGAAGCTAATGATAGGTTGAATTTAGGTTATATTCCTATGTATACAACAGATATGCAGCAAAGTTAAACAGGTAGCTTTACTGCAGGGCTTAGTACACTGACTGTTTAAAAGGGGCTAATGTACTAGATTTCCCAACTAATTTAACTCTAGAATCTTGTTTTTCTAGAATACTTATTAACTTTAGTCCCACAGAACACAATGTGTTCCACTAAACACAGTTTGGAAAACACTGCTTTAAGTTTTATTTTTTTGAATAATACCTCCTGGAATATATTTCTGTGTAATCTAAAAGAAAATGAAATATACCGACAAGCAAAACATAAAAATTTATAAACAAATATGAACTATACAATGCCCTAAGGCTATTTAAAAATAACACTTTAATATTAAGAATGAAAACATTATTTTGTAGTTAAGAAGATCAGTTTAGGAGTCTAGGTTTTCATCTAGACTCTACCTAACTTACTTGTCATATGACCTTGGGAAAGCAATATCGACTCTGAACCTTAGTTTTTTCATTGATTCTATGGGAATACTATCTATTTTGGCAACCTTGCTGGATCATTGGAATTCTCAAATGAGGTCATGGATATGAAGCAACTTTAAAAACTCTTACATGGAAGGACTATTTTTATGCTTTACCAGAAATACTATGTGTCAGTTAATGCCCTAGGATAACAGAAGACTGTTACACATAACGAATCGTACAGACATGTTAATTTTGACATTTTTGGGTGTAAGAAAATACATATACTTCTGAATTATTTCAGCTATCTTACATCTGGGGGAACTTAAATGTTGAAAAGTAAATGATTCCCTCTGGTCTTCATGGGCAGAAAGGGGTAATACCAGCTCCTGATTTCTAGAAAGACAAAAATAGGTTTTATTTGTACATAGGGTGTCCAAACTATTGTGGAAACCATTCATCTGGTCACATTTGGTCAAGTGTCATTCTACTTGTTAACACTGTTAGCATAGAAGAAATTGATCACTCCAGTTGCACTACTAATCCATTTGACTCACAGTCAGAATCGGCACTATGTTCTAACTATTCTATTAATCATCCCAAACACTAGTAAGTTTTCGGTCCCCTAAAATCTAGCATAATGCTTAAGATAAGCTATAAATAACTTGGCATTTGGGTATATTAAATAGTCTAACAGCAAGTTTGGTCTCAGTAGAATGTATATATATGGCATTTATGTGAAATTTGGCATAGAAACTTAGTCTCCAATGTTCTCTTGGTAAGTAAATTCAAGTTACTAGGAAAAAATGTTGATTGTCAAAATTCATGCAAACTTTTTTAATAAGGTTGCTTTTTGTCTTCTCAAGACATAATTCTAGTTGTAATTTAAAATGAATGATACCATTGTTTTAAAGTTATAATTTATTCTACATTTACTACTATTAGTACTTCCTACTACTCTTGAACTAAGATTTACTTCATTCTACATATAATTCTAAATGTTTTTTAAAATAATGAGTATATTGCTTCAAATATCTATTTTTAGTTCCTTATTTTTGGCTGTTCACAAAAAGACAAATAGGGAGGGCAGGGTGCTAAATGTAAAAAAAAAAAAAATTAAATCATCTGGTTGATCAGTTAATTCCAGGCAGTAAATTTGAAACAGACATTTTTGTTTGTTTATTTGAATTTAATTCTCTAGTTATTTTATAATTATGGCTAAAGAGTATGTAGGCTAAATATATTTTAATACCTAGTTTCAAATCTTTGTGCAGAAAACCCAGATTCTATGTTCTACTGATATTATTGTATATTGCTTGGTCAATATCTACATGCTAGATACTTTTTTTTTATTTAATTTTTTTAAATTTACATCCAAATTAGTTAGCATATAGTGCAACAATGATTTCAGGACTAGATTCTTTAATGCCCTTTACCCATTTAGCTCATCCCCCCCTCCCATAACCCTCCAGTAACCCTCTGTTTGTTCTCCATATTTAAGAGTCTCTTATGTTTTGTCCCCCTCCCTGTTTTTATATTACTTTTGTTTCCCTTCCCTTATGTTCATCTATTTTGTCTCTTAAAGTCCTCCTATGAGTGAAGTCATATGATATTTGTCTTTCTCTGACTGACTAATTTCACTTAGCATAATACTCTCCAGTTCCATCCATGTAGTTGCAAATAGCAAGATTTCATTCTTTTTGATTGCTGAGTAATACTCCATAGTGTGTTTGTGTGTGTGTGTGTGTGTGTGTGTGTGTGTGTGTGTATACCACATCTTCTTTACCCATTCATCCATTGATTGCCATTTGGGCTCTTTCCATACTTTGGCTATTGTTGATAGTGCTGCTACAAACATGGGGGTGCATATGTCCCTTTGAAACAGCACACCTGTATCCCTTGGATAAATGCCTAGTAGTGCAATTGCTGGGTCATAGGGTAGTTCTATGTTTAGTTTTTTGAGGAACCTCCATACTGTTTTCCAGAGTGGCTATACCAGCTTGCATTCCCACCAACAGTGCAAAAGACATCCTCTTTCTCCGCATCCTTGCCAACATCTGTTGTTGCCTGAGTTGTTAATGTTAGACATTCTGACAGGTGTAAGGTGGTATCTCATTGTGGTTTTGATTTGTATTTCCCTGATGATGAGTGAGGTTGAGCATTTTTCATGTGTCGGTTGGCCACCTGGATATTTTTTTAATTAATAAACTTTATTTTTTTAGAACAGTTTAAGATTCCCAACAAAATCCAACAGAAAGTACAGAGGGTGCCCATTAATCCTTGTCTCCACACATGTACAACCTCCCCACTATCAACAACCTGCACCAGAGTGGTACATTTGTTACAATTGATTACCATACTTTGACACATCATTATTGTCCTAAGTCCATAGTTTACATTAAGGATAACTCTTGGCGTTGTGCTTTGTATGGCTTTGGACGAATGTATGGTGACATGTATCTACATTGTATTATCATATACAATAGTTTCACTGTCACCGAAGTATTCTGTGCTGTGCTTTCCTAATCCCTGGCAACCACTGTTTTACTGTGTCCATAATTTTGCCTTTTTCAGACTGTCACACAGTGAGAATTATAGGTGTGGAAAACTTTTCTTCCCTTCTAGATTCTTTGGCTGGTCTAGTAATTAAATGGACATAAAGCAGGTTAACAAGAGAAGAAAAAATTTCATATGTATGAGAGCCTCAAAGAATGAGGTTCCAAGAAGTGACCAAAGCAGGCAACTTTTATATCTTTTAGGCAAAGAAAAAAAAATGTGAAGAATTGACAAGTCAAAGAGGTTTGGGCTTAAGACAGTATATTAGTGAGGAAGTAACAAAGTTTGTTTATACAGCCTTCTCGGCCTTGAATTCCCTATCTCTGGCATTAAGTATGCCTTTTCCTCTCCTGTTATAGGGAGGATACCTTCACATGGGAGATTTATTTTCTACTTTCAGGAGAGACAAAGGACAGTCAGAGTGTCCTTCTTGCACCAACTATTTCTCAATTATGAAAATAATCAGAGGTGCCTGGGTGGCTTAGTCCATTAAGCATCTGACTCAGCTCAGGTCATGATCTCACAGTTCACAAGTTCAAGCCCCACATCAGGCTCTGTGCTGACAGCTCAGAGCCTGGAGCCTGCTTCAGATTCTGTGTCTCCCTCTCTCTCTGCCCCTCCCTTGCTCTCTCTCTCTCTTAAAAATAAATATTTAAAAAAAAAATAAAAAATATAATAAAATAATCAATAGGCCAAAGTGGCATATTTGGGGTGGCATATTCTGCTCCCCTTCAGAATCATAAAGAAATGTGGCCTTTTCAGATTGGCTTCTTTAATTTAGTAATATGCATTTAAGTTTCTTCCATATCTTTTCATTTCATGGCTTGATAGCTCATTTCTTTTTAGCATTATCTAATATTCCATTATCTGCATGCACCACAGTTTATTTATCTGTTCTCCTCTGAAAGACATCTTGGTTGCTTCCAAGTTTTGGCAATTATGAATAATGCTGCTATAAATACCTGTGTGCAGTATTTTTGTGGACATGTTTTCATTCAACTTTGGTAAATATCAAGGAGCACAATTAATGGATTGTATGAGAAGATTAGTTTCATTTTGTAAGAAACTGTAACACTGTGCTCCAAAGTGGCTTACCATTTTGCATAAGCAATGAATGGTGTTGATCCACATCATTGCCAGCCTGTGGTGTTGTCAATGTTTCAGATTTTGGCTATTCTAATGAGTGTATAATGGTATCTCATTGTTGTTGTAATGTACAAATCTCTGATCTTTTCATATGCTCACTTGTCATCTATAGATCTTCTTTAGCTCTTCAGAACTTTTGTCTGTTTTTTAGATTGTGTTGTTTGTTTTCTTACTGTTGAACTTTGTGTTCCTTTTTATATTTTGGATAACAGTCCTTTATCAGATATGTCTTTTACAAATATTTTCTCCTAGTCTCTGGTTTGTCTTCTTCTATTGACCAGATACTTTTCTTTTGTGGAAATATTAGCTATATCTCTAAGGTGATTTGTCATAAATTATTTATTTTATTCAATTTTAAACAGATTTGATTTTGGACAGACAAGATTTATTATAAGACTGTAAACATCAAATTGATCCATGTGTTTTTTTTTTTTACCAGATGAATTTATATGTTAAATTGACTATTCCTAACATATTTTCCAGATTTATTTTAGACATATTCATTGACTAGAGTTAGCTTTAAGTTAATATTTTGTAAGGGACCCATCATTTCTTTCATACAGAACTTAAGCATTAAATAAATTAATCTTTACACTTCAAGTTCCATGTTTTATATAGGTAGTAGTAAACTTATACTATATGCTGGGGGTGTTCCGGATATTTTATATGTATTATTTCATTCATCATTGAAAATCCTATGAGACAGGAACTATTATTATTATCCCCATTTTGTGGATGAGGAAACAAGGCAAAGAGAAGGTAACTCTCTGAAGGCTATATAACTTGTACATGGGTGATAGAAGTAGTATTCAAACCCAAGAAATCAATATAGTCCAACAACCTAGATTTGTCTATTACATTTCATTACTGTAGGTTAGTAGTATCTCCTTCCGTTTCCTATCTTGTAGATCGTTCTTTTTTTTACAGAGATTAAATTTTGACGAAAGAGCTGAGGAGGAACATATCCCCCCAGTTAGGTTATTTTTTTCTGTAAATGTTCATAAATTGTATAGCCAAAATTTTAATGATTTTGTATAACTCTGTGATTGGAAAAAAATTATCTTAGCTAATGACTCAATTCTTGAAAATGATGTTAGGAATTTATTTTTAATCTCTACATTAAAGTATTATCAATTATTATTTCTAAAATAATTAAACACCCAAATGGTACCATTTGAGTAAAAGCAAAATTTTAAAATACATATGTTAAGTGTTGTTTAATGGCTTCTCAGCTCATTTTATAATTGTTGTTACACTTCACTTAACATTTTTCTGGTCTTTCTTGGTAATTAAGTACTTCAGGATTTTCCGTGCCATTTAAGTAATAGTTTCTGCACTGTTTTTCATTAAGAAATTAACAAGAAAAAGACATTCCTTTAATACAAGCAAATTATTTTTCAGGCAGTTAACCGGAATAAGATTATATTCTTTAGGAAATTTGTGACTAATTTTCCTACCCAGTGATAGAATAGATGAGAGGAGGGTTGCCGAAGCACTTCCTGATCTTTCATCCTACCACATTAGGATTCATTAAATGCCAAAATTCGTATGTCTGCTGTGAAGAAAATAAAATCACAAGTGTCAGTGGTCAGCTATCCAAGGAAGAGCAATGGGTACATGGACATAAAGTCAGTTTGATAAGAGAAAATGGTTTGATTCACTGAAGATATGTAATGTTGAACAAATCCAACTAAAGGGCATGATAAAAAATGCCCCCCTCACAATTCTCTGTAGTTAGTTTATTTGTAAAACAAATCTGCTAGGACTCCTTAAAATAAGAAATAAGTGTATGTAGTGCTTACTGAGTATGAGGCATTCTCCTACCTTGAGCCTTGAACCAGGTATCAGCTTCTGTGAAGCCTGCAGTCTAGTAGGGAAAGGGACAGAGACAGACTAGAAGCCTCAGCAGTAAATGAATATAGTAACTTCAGATAGTGATACATTATGAGAAAATAAAACAGGACGACTTTAAAAAGGACTGATGGTCCATTGTTTTAATTTATAATATTAAATACATAAAGCTGTTATTATTTAATACTCTTATTTATATTATTTATTACATGTATATACCACATGTGTAAAACTAAAACACATAGGTTCTTAAAGTGTTCTTAAAGATTAACAAATAAAACATTTGAAGCCTCTATGTGCCCTTCCTATCTCAACTTTTCCCTTACCCCTTACATCCAGAATTTGCCACCATTTAAAATTTGTACTTGCCATTTGCTTAGTTTTCCTGATGATTTTACCACACTTACCTGAAAATATATTGTTTTGTGTGTTTAAAATGTTATAAAAATGAAATCATAGCTATTTACTATAACTGGCTTTTTTGAGTCTGCATTTTGTTCTGATATCCATCCTTGTTGATGCATACTCATTTATTTTCAATGCTATATATTAAATTTCAGTGTATGAGTTCATTACAGAATATTTATCTGTTCTGCTCTCTATTGATATTGGATTGTTTCCAGGATGTTTGTTTTCTTTGTTTGCTGTTACAGCAAACATAGCTCACATATCATTTTTTATGATACTTGTAATCTGATACATATGTGTTTCTTTATGGATATGTGCCTAGATGTGGAATTTCTGAGTCACAGCGTATGCTAGTGTTCAAATTTTCTAGATTCATTTTCTGGTTTGTTTTTCAAGTAGCAGTACTTATGCACACTGGAAATGAGACTCTTTGGATGCAGAATATTCTACACAAAGAGAATATAAGCAAAAGCCCTAAAGTGGGATGAACTTTGTTGTTCAAAGAAGAGAAAAAAGGGCCAAGAAGCCCAAATATAGCTAAAGGTCTAAAACTTAGGAAAGGGCCAGATCAGATGAGGTCTTGCAAGACATTTGAAATAGTGATCAGGATGAGAAGCACATGATTTTTTGCACTAAACCAAATTGTTGGTAACTTTCAAATATAGATACATTTCTTTTATATCAATAATATATATAGATGATATATTAATATATAATAATATTAATGTGCAACATATATTGCTATATAATATGTTGATATAAAGTAATTTATAATCTATAACATAATACAATATTGTGTGTGTGTGCCTGTGCCTGTGTGTGTGTGTGTGTGTAATTTACAAATTGCTACAGACTTCATAGAGCAGGGAGAAAACCAGAGCCACCATGAGCCACTGGGAAATCTGTGTTTTATAAAATAAATCCAAGTTATGAAACCAAAAGGAAGAAAACCACGGAAAGCAAAGGTACTATTATTGATGTTTGGCCCTAACCTTACAATTATTATTCTTCCAACATATGATTCAATCAATCCATCTACCTCAAGATGTCCCCTCTAATAATGTCTCTGCTCCAAACGGACTCCATTGTTGTGCAAATTGGCTATGAAGCAGCCAGCAGAAGAAACTGCTATTAGATTAAACTTACTTTATTTAGGGTCAACTTTGTGAGGTGCTATTGGAGATTATTGAGGTCTAACGCCTGTCCCCACAAGGCACCCTTTGGTACAATCCCAGAGAAACAGCTTAAGTATAAAAATATGGTCAGTTATTTCAGGCTCCAATGTGTTTATTTTTCTCCATCAAACATGAGTTCAGGATTTGTTAACAAATTCTTCACAACAGAAATTAATTACTCGTTAACAATATCTACAGAGCCGAATAAAGCAACGTTGCCTAACTAATGTGTCTACCTTGTGTTCACAGAAGAAATAAGGTGTTTAAAATAAAATAGTTAGACAAAATGGTTTTAAAAAAGCACTGGCAAAACATATATTGTACTTTTTTTTTTGAGTCATCAGTCTTAAATCTCTGACATTGCTACTTGAATTTTATAGCACATTGATTCAATTCCAAAAACATTCTCCTTTTTACAAGACTAGTTAATGTCCTAAAAGACTAAGGTATAACCATTATTCTTAATTTGGAAAGTTGCAATACATTTTAGTAATTTTTTGCACTGTAATGTTAAAGGAACATAATGTGTTTTTAAAAGATGTTTAAATCTAAACTCTATACCTAAAATATGAATATAATTTCATTAAATATTATAAGTTCTAATAGGAGAAGACATTAGGTTATAGTGTAGTGCCTTTAAACTTTTTTTTAATGTTTATTTATTTTTAAGAGAAAGAGACAGAGTGTGAGTGCGGGAGGGCCAGAGAGAGAGAGAGACACAGAATCAGAAGCAGGCTCCAGGCTCTGAGCTGTCAGCACAGAGCACGACATGGGGCTCAAACTCACGAACCGTGAAATCATGACCTGAGCTGAAGTTGGACGCTCAACCGAGCCACCCAGGTGCCCCACCTTTAAACTTTTTTGATCAGATTTCACATTAAGGAAAAATATACCACTTCTAGGATGTACGCACACATGAAAACATATACATACTCACACATGCACAAACTTTATAACTGCATGGAAAGTTTCAGAATCAAATTTACCATTAATATAGGCATGACCTAGATATAACCAATTCTATTAATCTATTCTATTCTACTCTCTTCTACTCTGTCATTTCTTCCCTGCTTCTTCTTTCCTTCTTCATTACTTCCTTTTCTCACACTGCTGCAGTGGTTAAGAACATGACTCTGAAATCAAGCAAAACTGTCCTCAAGACTTGATTTCACCACTTTGAGACCTTGGGAAAGTTATTTCATCTCTAGTTATAAAATTAGGATGATAATAACACATACTTCATATGGTTTTTGTAAGAATAAATAAAATAATGCATATAAAGCAATCAGTACAATTTTATAACAAATAGTAATTGCTCAACAAATGATAGACATCAGTAAAAGTGTTGGTAGTTTTAATTTTAAATCAAAAGCAAATACTTTTGCATGTTTAAAGTTTCAAATAAAAATATCTATAAAATAGCTGACGTGTACCTGAATTACAAAGTGAGCCTTTAACAAACTAGTCCATAATCTATAATTCACCCTTCTCTTTAGTAGGGTTTATATAAAACAGGTTTATGAGAAAAATAAAATTCATGTCATGGAAACTGTCTTTTAACAAGGGTGAAAAACTGAAGAACTGAAAACTTTTCTCTTCAAGATGGCTTACGGATATAGATAACCAAGGTGCCCCTCTAATAGTAGAGATCAGCTTTACCATTCATCCGCATTTCCAGAAACAGTATTCTAGTTGCCACCAGTGTTTTTGATTCCTGCCAAACTATAGCTAAAGCCATAGATAATGAAATTGAATCGGGCTGTGTGCAAGGACGTAGCACCCGTGTATGTTCCCAGTGTCTGCAGAAGTCCTCTTTAAGCCAAGGGAAGACAAGTTGCGTGCGGTAGGGCCTGCACAAAATCAGACTGTAGGGGCCCTACTCAGAGGCCTACTGAGCTAGGGCAGATTATTGCAAAAGGGGCTGAAAATCTGAATTTTTGTGGAATGCTTTCTATTTTTAGATTCTGGCAAATACTTAAAAAAAAAATAAACACTGTATGAGCAAAACGCATGGCTAGCTTGATCTGGCCCATGAGGTGCCAGTTTATAGCCTGTGATATAATTCAGCCTGAAGATTCACACTTGCTGAAGCTAGAGGAAGGGAGGTGTGGGAATTAATTAGATTATTGTGAATAAGAGTTTCTTAATATATTTGGAAAGACCTCTACTTCTAACACTGCATATGAATAATACATGATAATGACATGAATATTATTGTACTTTAAACATAAATGTACCACCACATAAATTAAAATAGCTTCTAAATCCTCCTCTTGTTCCTAGTTGCAGAACAAATTTGCATGCCCCAATTGCCAACATTCTGGTGTGCTTTTAGCAGAACACTTCTACAAAAGAATGTGTGTCATTCTGTGAAGAACGTGACATAACAGGGTTTCAAGCTCCTAAACTGAACAATGAATTTTTAATTTTGTCAGTGACAAACATCAGCTTTTCTCCAATCTGATTAAAGAGTATTGGTGTTTTCCCACTTGTAAATGTTACATCCTTTTTCTGGTTTAAAAAAAAAAAGGAAGGCCTTAGCAAAATGTGTCACTTATGAATATGTTGGTTTTCTATTCATTCTCACTAGTTTAGATTGCATTCAAAAGTGACATAATGTGTTCTGGATAATATGTTCTTACAGAAGCCACACATTACCCGTGGAAGTAGAATATAACTAATTGTTCCAAAAAGGTAGGTACTTCTTCTCCAGGTGCATAAATAAATAAATATAAATATGCAACGCTTTTCACCTTGCTGATTTGGAAACACATGCCAAATTGCCATAAGCTTATAGCTACATTTACATTTTTTTCTTTCCTTCCCACTCTCTTGCCTATGTTTCTTTAAATCCATTTTCAGTAACATGTAATTAATACTCAGCAGCATAACTGAATTTACTAGTGTTTAATTATGTCCTCCCACTTAAGTATATAGATCTGTTTGATACAGACACCATCTACACTTGTACGTGTATTCTAAGAAATTTTACATGTTATAAATTCAAGTAGGATCATTAAACAGGGATAAAAGACAATAAGCTATTGAGAATTGTTGAAGACTTTATAATAGCTATTTGTGTGGCTTCATTCCTTCATTTATTCATCATATATTTACTTAGCACCTACTATGTGCCTGACCCTAGCATAAGTGTAAATAATACAGCAATAAAGTAAAGCATTTATCACTTGTATTACACATTTCCATAGTTATATTACTCTGTTTATACACCTTCTGCAGCTCTACCAAATGAAGTACAAGTTGCCACAGTATATCATTGTACACCTGTCGCAACAGTATATAATCTCCTTCTGACATGATTCCCTACTTTTCTATGTGCGCCAATGATCCTATCACATCTGATTATATTATAAATTAGAATACTTTTATTTGCAAGGACTTAATGAACAAGGAAGTGCTAAAGGTATAACTTCACCCAGCAGTCATGACCTTGTCCAGCTCTCATACTTTTGTATTTAACAAGGAGGAAAAACCACCCCTCATGTTCCCCAAGGTTCCATTCGCTAGAATCGGGTCACATCATGCTCCAGCCAAAAGTATCCACCAATAGCATCTGCCACAAGCACTCACTGTAACCCGAACTTAACTATTTTCTCTTAAATATTCATCTTCTCACATCCTATTCCTTTGCAATATCTTCTTCCTCTGATATCTCCACTTGTGAAGAGCCTGCATTTCAATAGCCAGCCTTAACCTGAAGCTTTCATACTCCTTCCCAAAAAGGAGTGACTCTTGTATTTTGAACATTTAGTCTATCCGTATCTCCCCCTTTACTTTTGCTGTTTTGCTTAATAGTTATTAGCATGCTTCTCTTCATTTACTTATCAGATTTTAAACATCCTTCAATGTAAGGAGTTTGGTTCTTATTTTTTATGGGCTTCAAACCTTTTGGCGCATTTTTTAGAAGTTATTTATTTATTTATTTTGAGAGGGGGAGGGGGAGGGGTAATGGCAGAGAGAGAGGGAGACAGAGAATCCCAGGCAGGGTCTGCAATGTCAGCACAGAGCCTGGTGCGGGGCTCCATCTCACAAACTGTGAGATCATGACCTGACGGGAAATCAAGAATTTGACTTTTAACCTACTGAGCCACCCACGCACCCCTTTTATCACTTTCTTAAAATGATACAGGCACTAAACAAATATTTGATAAACAATAAAATTCAAAAATTTTAACCCAAAGATCTCTGAAGATATTTGAAGTGATTTACAAGTGAAACCTAGAACAACGTATGATAGATAGTAGTAAAAGAGAATAGAGACTAAAGAAAACAAAATTGGGTACTACAAGAAACCTGGATAAGCAGATCACGGAGGGTGGGTAATAAATTTGCTTGAGAGCTTCTGAACAGCTAGGCAGAAAAAGGAAAGCATGCTGAATTACACAGATGTTGCCTGCTGTCAAAAGTGACTTACAACCTCATTTTTTTCTTGCAAATAAACTCAAGATATGGCATTCCAATACATGGGTAGCTTTCAATCTTTATTGACGGATAATCTCTACTCTTTTACCAGGAAAACTTAAAAGCATTATTTTCCCCATCTTCTTAGACTCTATTACTGAGGATGAGCCAAATAGTCACAATGTAATTAACAGCGTAAAGGAAGGAATCAGCTAGTAACTTGGATTATATGTAGACTGGAAAATCCATTGATAGAAACTTAATTATTCCTCTAAAATATCAGAAATCATGCCATGTGGTAGAAATTCTTATTATTTGAAGTTTAAATGTTTACGAACACTTACAAAAACAAATTCTGCCCCCTTTTCTTTTTCATACTGAGATTCATGTGTTTCAGCAAAGTTGATTACAAAACAAATGCCCCTAGAGCAGAGTTTCTTCGCAATCTCAGCACTATTGACATCTTGTATCAAGTTAATTATTTGTTGTAGGGGGCTGTTCTATGCATTTCAGGATGTTTAATAGCATTCCTGACCTCTGCAGTCTCTCGCTTGTGGCAACCCAAAATGTCTCTTAACCTTGCCAAATGTCTCCTGTAGGATAAAATCACTCCTGGTTAAGAACCACTGTTTTTTGTTTTGCTTTGCTGTTTTTTTTATATTTTTTTAAGAACCACTGGTCTAAAGCCAACCCTGTGTCCCAGGGTTATGTTGGGAGCACGGGCTACAGGTAAGCCAGAACCAGGAAAATCACACAACCTAACATAATGTGACACTATGTGAATCCTGAAGCCTCATATTAATTGCTATTGAAGCTACAGTTCAGGGATATGGCCAGGATCTATAGAGATTGAGGAGACGTATATAGGTAGAGATGGCAGATCACTAGTTCTATTTGGAGTGGAAACTGTAGATGTGGAAAGAGATTAGGAAGTTCTAATATTGGAGAATGCAATGGCATAAGAAAAGATTAAATATTCAATCGTTAAGTTCTTGCTAATAAAAATTCTAAATAAAAATTAATTCTTGGGGCACCTGGGGGTCTCTGTTCGTTGAGCATCTGACTCTTGATTGTGGCTTAGGTCATGATTTCACGATTGTTGGATCGAGCCCTGCATCCGGCTCCACGCTGGCATAGATACAGTATGTTTAAGATTCTCTCTTGGGGCGCCTGGGTGGCTCAGTCGGTTAAGCGGCCAACTTCGACTCAGGTCATGATGTCGCGGTCTGTGAGTTCGAGCCCCGCGTCGGGCTCTGTGCTGACAGCTCAGAGCCTGGAGCCTGTTTCAGATTCTGTGTCTCCCTCTCTCTGACCCTCCCCTGTTCATGCTCTGTCTCTCCCTGTCTCAAAAATAAATAAAAAAACGTTAAAAAAAGAAAATTAAAAAAAAAAAAAAGATTCTCTCTTTCCCTCTCCCTCTGCCCTTACCCCACTCTACGCTCACCCTCTCTCTTTCTCAAAAAAATTTTTTTAAATTAATTCCCTCATATGTTACCATCATATCACATTACTTATGGCATCTAACATAGTCCTCTCAAACGAACGGGACTTGACCTAGCAGGTCATTTGTCTCTAATAGCATTTTCCCCATTGCAGTTACTCTCCTCTGTCTTAGAATTCCTTGGGCCATAGACATGTTTTTCTCCAAGTCTGGAAACATCTCTTTTGCTCACATAATTCCCTCTTTCATTTTATCTAAGTGTGTATGTCTGACAGAGCTAGGCTGCAGTTTTATATGCTGACAAATGATGACCTTTACATATAGAAAACAACAAAAACAATCTTCATTTTGAAATATTGAGTTATATAAAAGAAGTTAATTCCTCATTCTTATTTATGCAAGCTTTAAAAAAGCTGCTTTTGTACTATAGCTTAGAAAAAGGTGTTTATTAAACAGAAAAGTTATTAAATAGGTTGCTATCTGTTGGTTGATCACTCTATACTTGTCAATACTTTAAAATTTTATTTTCTACCTTCATCACCTTCTGACAACCTTTGCAGGCTTTTGAAATAGTTGCTATCATGTTGAATATGCTGGTGATGTGCATAATTAAAAATATTCCTCTGACATCTCTGTCATAGTATATGTTCATTTACATTTCTCTGAAAAGTTGAATTGTCCTCAGGCCTCTAAGTTAGAACATATTTATGTTCCCAAATAAATTTCTCATAAGAACTTATCACAGACAGATTACATTCCCTTGAATCTCTAGAATGTTTGTTCTTTGTAAACCTTTACATAGACTTCAGAAAACAAGCATAGCTTGGTAAGGATTTATTCAGATCATTGTGTTATGTTGATGGATTTCCTTTGTGAAATCTAGTTCTAAAAAGGTTTTGGCATTAAGGACTGATTGACTGATTTAGATCAAATATGCTGCCTGTACCATTTGTGTATTAAATGAGATCTAGATATCCCTACAGTATTTGAACTGTCAAGAGTTCCTCTTCAGCTCTTTAACTGATGCTCATATTACAGATGGACAAAACACATATTTCAAAAATCCATTTCCAAGTTAAAAGTTGGCTAAGGAAAAATATCTCATGAACATTTATTAGCATTTTTTGGGACCTTATAATATGAATAGAAAAGAAAATGGCTCTGAGGGAAAGAATATAAGTCCCCAAACACCTCTGTGTATCAGTTTTCATATCAAAACATTGTGGAAAGGCTTTAACCACAAATCACATGAAAAAGCAGCCAACCAGAATAGGTCTCATTTTTGTATTCTTCTAAATTGCAAAATACAATGGTGGAAAATAAATAATATTAACTAAAATTCTAAAATGTTTAAAGGAAAATAACTAAGCTTTTCATCTATATTTATCCCAAATGTACCATATGTTATTCATATAACAAGATTTATATATAAAATGTACCTATCTATCTATCTGCCTGTCTGTATGCATAAATATACAATCAAATCACTTTTAGTATATTTAGGATTCTTCACCAGAAGGAGAGGATGGATGTTCTCAATTTCAATAAAGCAAAATAATTTAAAGATGAATGGTATGTTACCTATCAAATATATTAGCTTTAAAGGATACACCATTTAGGCCTGCACATGGTGTTCATTGCATCCAGTGAGTTCTGTCATATTGTGGGAAAACTGTTTTTTATTTAATACTCATCTAAGAAATCCAGATAATATAACTGAAGATCCTGAACCATTTACTTCTGTGTACCACATGTCATCACCACCATCCATTACCTGTGCATAAGCCTGGATGATCTATCAGTTCTTAAAATTTATCAAATTACTTTACTCTTTTGCTTTTTTTTTTTTTTCCAACTTTTTTTTTTTGTTTTGTTTTGTTTTTTTTATTTTTGGGACAGAGAGAGACAGAACATGAACGGGGGAGGGGCAGAGAGAGAGGGAGACACAGAATCGGAAACAGGCTCCGAGCCATCAGCCCAGAGCCTGACGCGGGGCTCGAACTCACAGACCGCGAGATCGTGACCTGGCTGAAGTCAGACGCCCAACCGACTGCGCCACCCAGGCGCCCCTACTCTTTTGCTTTTATGTCTGCACTGGCTTTTCATTCATTCAGAATAAAATGAAAATTCTGTTTCAGTCTCTGCTAAGCTCTGTATGGTCTAGCCCTAGCCTACCTTCCCAGCTTTACCTCGTTTCTCTCATCTCCCTCTCTCACTATGCACCAGACAGCCTTTAAACACCTGCTTGGGTGCTCTTTATGGGTAACTAGACTCTTCTGTTAGCTGACTTCCTCATCGTCAAGTCTTAGTTTAAATGGCACTTCCTTGAAGATGTTTACCTTAATATGTCACTAACTTATTAGTCTTCCTCAGCACTTCATAGAACTTACCCCGATTTATCATTTTGACATATTGTGACAGTTGCATTTTATAGAACAATGGTCAGTGTGATGAGTGTAGCTAATGTAAGCAAGGTTACATTTCAAGGACAATTTTAACCTCTATTTCCTTCACGTTTGAAAAAAAAATGTGGAAGTAAACATGGTGATATTCACTTTCCCCCACACATTTAAAATACTCATAGGTATAGATATATGTAGCACTATTCAGCAAATAGTACCAAAAATAGCATATAGTTTGGCTAGAGGTCTTAACTTTTCTCTTCATCTTTAATGTCAACTCTACCATTTTATAACAACATTCATATTTATACTTAAGATTTAAAAAATATTTTAAATCTTACGATTCTATTAAATTTAAATTGAGTTAAAGTTG
Source organism: Panthera uncia (assembly GCF_023721935.1). Taxonomy (NCBI): domain Eukaryota; kingdom Metazoa; phylum Chordata; class Mammalia; order Carnivora; family Felidae; genus Panthera; species Panthera uncia. The sequence continues at coordinate 9,911 of NW_026058038.1, read as the reverse complement.
GCATATCATCACAGAATAAAGCCACAATATGTTGTAGCATATTTTTAAAAACATCAGCTGCATTTTGAGCCTCCAGGATTTAAAATTTTACTTAAATCTTGTTTTATAATTTATTGTTGCATTTTGATAATTGAATTTTAATTAGCAAATGGTCATTTTCAAAGTTTTTTTTAATGTTTATTTATTTATTTGAGAAACAGAGAAAGTGAGAGCAAGCAAGGGAGGGGTAGAGAGAGGGAGCGAGAATCCCAAGCAGGTTCCCTGCTGTCAGTGCAGAGCCTGACATAGGCTGCATCTCACAACCACGAAATCATGACTTGAGCCAAAATCAAGAGTTGGCACTTAACTGACTAAGCCACCTAAGGTGCCTCTAAAGTTTTTGTTTTTTTGTTTTTAAACAGTACTAGATTATAATGGCTTACAATGTTTGGATATAATCAAATATCAAAATAATTTGGATAAGAGACTATGAATGAATATGGTTTAACTACTGAATTTATATACAAATGATTTGAGTGAATTTTTTTCTCCTTAAAGAAGTCATTATTTTCAAATGCTAACCAATTCACAGTGACTGCCTATTTTTTTTTTCTATTAGTGTTTTCTGTTGTCTTTGACATTTACAAAAGTAGGTATAATATGTAATTGCAGGTGGTTAATGCCCATGGAAAATTTTGAAGACAACCCCTCTTCACTGAATCATATTAGGTTATTAGAGAATCAAGAAGAATCTAGAAGTATCTTTTTTAGGATGTGCATTTTTTCCTCTCAAGGCAGAAGTCAGCAGAAAGCATCTTAGAATATGGATTACAAAAGAGATAGTTTGTGCTTCATTTTATAAAGAATTTCAATATTAAACCGATTTTAAATAAATCTCTTTATTGGGGTGATGGTATAAATACACCTTAAAATGCTATAATGGAAAAATGAAGTTCCTTTTCTGTGGAAGCAAGTGGCAATCTTTCCAATCTAATCTAGGGCTCTCTGTTCTCAAATTGTTCTGTAGATGAAATAAAGTAAGTGGTTTGGTCCTATCTACACAGGATTTTTCAGATCAAGCTTTTATGAAGGAATATTACTACAAAGAATTTTACTGAACCAGAAAGTGTAAATGAAGGATAATTGATGAAATGTGTTGAGAAGAGAGCAAAATGTGAAATGCTGCTGAACTGAAATGAACTTTGTTTTGTCTCCAGGGCAGCCATGACTTAATGAAATACAGCTTTGAGTTCAATAAATCAAACTGCAGAAAAAATTGACGATGAAAGCAGTTAAAAAGAAACTGTAATGTCCCCCAAATAGAATAGATATGTATATATGTTTGGTATATGTGTTTGTGCATGTGTGTATACATATATATGTTTTATACATGTTTTATACATATGTGTGTGTATATATATATAATATACATTTTTTTCATTTTTCTTTTCTAAATACATCTGATATATTTGGAATGTTTTTGTTCCTTGGTTACTGAGAGATCAAAAGTCCATCATTTTAACATCAAATAGCGTAACTTGGATTTTTTTTTTATTAAAAAATCTTGCCCTTACTATGTCTTTTCTCAAAGACAAGACATTGGTACTCTAGGTGGAAGCTGTTTATGTTTCTTTCTTTCAAGAGAAGCTTGACAGCTGCTCCCTGGAGAGGAACTCGGACTCTTTAAATTTTTATTAGGCTATGGTATTTGAAATTTGGAAAGTAGACATTAGCCTTTGAGGTACAGTGTTTGATGGTATGAATCTTTTAAGCTGTAGTACTGCAAAAGAAGATTTTAGAGATTTGCTACAGACCATTTGTCAGGGGACAATGAAGCATTTGTGAACAATATACAGTGAAAATATGCTTGCAAACTTTTCATTAAACAATATAGGAATATCTTACTGGTATGTCTTTCAGGTTTCAATGATATGTCAAATAATATAGTTACTAAGGGTGTAATGGATTTTTTTTCCATTTAGTTCTCATTTTCAGACAAAAGAAACATCTCCCTAGCTGGAGTTGCTTTATATTGTAGAAGTTGTATATAGCATAAATTGTAATGAAAATAAGCAAGAGCAGGCAAAGTGAATGAAGAAGTATGAAAATGAATAAAGAAATAAGGATGGCAAGAACTGGAGTGTGTGTGTGTGTGTGTGTGTGTGTGTGTGTTCACATTTTTTTTTTATTTTTTTAAATGTTTTTTTAGCTTTGAGACAGAGAGAGACAGAGCATGAGCAGGGGAGGGGCAGAGAGAGAGGGCAGACACAGAATCTGAAGCAGGCTCCAGGCTCTGAGCTGTCAGCACAGAGCCCGACGCGGGGCTCGAACTCACCAACTGTGAGATCATGACCTGAGCCGAAGTCGGGCGCTTAACCGACTGAGCCACCCATGTGCCCCCACATTGTTTTTTAAATGTAAAGAAAGCCTTGCAGGTTTTCCAGAGAGTAAAGTAGATCTTAGAGAAATCCCTTTTATAAGCCTTACAGAAAAGAAAGAAAGTTACTCCTTTAATTTTTTTTTGCCTTTACAAGTGTTTCTGTCTTCATTTATAATCTAGCTACAATACTTTGAAATACCTTTCCATGATAAGGTAAACTGGCAGGAGGCCAAATTTAGGATACATGTTGATTATTTGAAGGAGCGTGATACGTTGGCTGTGAGAAGAAAATTTACCACCTTTAACCAGTCAAGGCATAAAGAGCAGTGGTAGAGTTTTGGTGTACAAAGTTATTTTCCTTTAATAATTAACATCATGCTCTGCTTTTTTCTACTCTAAGGACTTTATAGCATTATAGCAGCTGAAACTCATTGTTTCCTGGATATGACTTTAGGAATATCTTTTAAGCCAGTCAACTGCCTTAATACCGTAGTAAACCTTTTTAACAGCTATTCCCAGAACAGTTTATTTCTCTAGAAAATCTGTCTAGGAGATATTTCAATCAGGGTCAGTTGGGTTTTCAGAAATATGTTTATCCCTGTGGACTGATATCTTAGTCTGCTTAGACTGCCATAACCAAATAATCACATGTATTAAACAATGTGGGTTAAACAATAGACATGTATTCTTATAGTTCTGGAGGCAGGGAAGTCCAAGATCAAGTCAACAGCCAATTTAGTCTTCTGATGAGACCCTGTCATTGGCTTTCAGCTGGCCACCTTCTCACTCTGTTCTCACATGGCTGAGGTCTGGAGTGGTGAGCAGAGAGGAAAGAAAGGGAGAGAGGGAGAGAGAGAAACAGGGAGGGAAGGAAAAAAGAGCTATCTGATATGTCTCCTTAAAAAACACTAATTCCATCATGAGAGCCCTACCCTGGTGACCTCATCTTAACCTAATTATCTCCCAAAGGCTCTCTCTCCAAATTCCATCACACTGGTGGTTAGGGCTTCATCATATGAATTTGGAGAAATGACACAATTTAGTCCATAGCACCCAGGGTTTGTTTTTGTTTTTTTTTTTTTTCAAACCTATTTTGTTGTTTTCGTTCTTTTAATGCTCCTGGTTTTCTGAATGAAAATAAGATGATCTAATTTGAATTGAATATTTAGAAACCTCCTTAAGTGCTCACTTCAGCAGCACATATACTGAAAATTAGAAACCCCTTTCATTCAGTGACTTTATATAATTACTCTTCTGTCAACAGAGTGAGGTTTGCCTACAAAATTATGGGTTACGTAAGTTTGATACCTATGTATCAAAGGTAATTGTCTTAAGAATGATGTTAATTAAGGCAGTCTAAATTTAAACACAAGGGGGTACATCTCACTTAAGGAGGTCCTCATATTTAAGAGGTAAATATAATTTCCAATTAACAAATTTGAAAAAGTGTGATATTGGTAATATTAACAAAATCTAGGTTTTATACAAAATAAAAATTTTTGCCGAAATTAAAATAAAAACATCAAAAATAACAAAATTGCAAAGCTAACTGACCAAGTGAATTATAAATATATATTACTACTCTGTTTCTATACTAGAGTACTACTTGAGATGGGAAATAGAAATATCTCACTATCACGTGTAAAGATTAATTTTAAACATACGATTTTAAAAATTAAACTCTATGCTCTTTAAATAAAATGGAAATGCCCTGTATTTTAATTACACATTCATTAACATGAGAACTTCAAAAGCACTTGGTGAGAGGTAGACCTGGAGATGTGTTGGAGAGAAAATGGTTATTTTACTCAAAAGCCAATTTGACCACAGTGCTCTGAAGAAGATTTTTAGATCAAGGATGTTTCTTAACAAGATGCTTGTTTAATTGATAACATAAACACAATGACAAGTGTAATCAGTAACCTCAAAACACTTTTTCTTTTCTCTTTCATATTTTTGTGCATTAACATATTAAGAATAAACAATGTAGCACATATTTATATAATATGCAGGCTTTTGTTTATTAAAAAGCATTACAAGTAATATTACTAAATATGATTAATGCAAGTTTCCTAAAAATTCCTTTATCATTAATAGATTTAGATAATTCAGATATATTTTTAAATGTTTATTTATTTTGTCTTTTTTTCCATTTCTTTTTATTTTTTTGTTTTTTTAATATATGAAATTTATTGTCAAATTGGTTTCCATACAACACCCAGTGCTCACCCCAAAAGATGCCCTCTTCAATACCCATCACCTACCCTCAGTTTGTTATCAGTTTTTAAGAGTCTCCCACCCCCCCATCAACCCTCAGTTTGTTATCAGTTTTTAAGAGTCTCTTATGCTTTGGCTCTCTCCCACTCTAGCTTCTTTTTTTTTTTTCCTTCCCCTCCCCCATGGGTTTCTGTTAAGTTTCTCAGGATCCACATAAGAGTGAAAACATATGGTATCTGTCTTTCTCTGTATGACTTATTTCACTTAGCATCACACTCTCCAGTTCCATCCACGTTGCTACAAAGGGCCATATTTCGTTCTTTCTCATTGCCATGTAGTACTCCATTGTGTATATAAACCACAATTTCTTTATCCATTCATCAGTTGATGGACATTTAGGCTCTTTCCATAATTTGGCTATTGTTGAGAGTGCTGCTATAAACATTGGGGTACAAGTGCCCCTATGCATCAGTACTCCTGTATCCCTTGGGTAAATTCCTAGCAATGCTACTCCTGGGTCATAGGGTAGGTCTATTTTTAATTTTTTGTGGAACCTCCACACTGTTTTCCAGAGTGGCTGCACCAGTTTGCATTCCCACCAACAGTGCAAGAGGGTTCCCATTTCTCCACATCCTCGCCAGAATCTGTAGTCTCCTGATTCGTTCATTTTGGCCACTCTGACTGGCATGAGGTGATATCTGAGTGTGGTTTTGATTTGTATTTCCCAGATGAGGAGCGATGTTGAGCATCTTTTCATGTGCCTGTTGGCCATCTGGATGTCTTCTTTAGAGAAGTGTTTATTCATGTTTTCTGCCCATTTCTTCACTGGATTATTTGTTTTTCGGATGTGGAATATTTATTTATTTTGAAAGAGAGAGATGGAGCACAAGCAGAGGGAGAGGCAGAGAGCGAGGAGAGATAGGACCCGAAGCAGGCTCCACACTGTCAGCAGAGCCCAATGTGGGGCTTGATTCCAGGAACCATGAGATCATAACCTGAGCTCAAACTGAAAGTCAGATGCTTAACTGACTGAGACACTCAAGCACCCCAATTCAGATATACTTTCAAAATATATGCTTTGAATTTCCCCACAGACATTAGTTGATATAACCCCTCTCCCCACCCCCCCAAAAAGTAAATAAGAGACAAATGCTTAATACATTGGTGGTACTCAATAAAGTTGAGATATTCATTATGAAAGTAGAGTAAGCTTTTTAAACGTTGCATGATATATATATATATATACACATTATATATTTGCATGGTATTTATATAGATATAGATATAGATATAGATATAGATATAGATATATAAAGTATATATACTTGCACATTTATACATATTTCTACTTGCATATTTGGACTAGATAATTGCAAATACCTCTTACCTGAGAACTTTTACTTCCAACCCAAACCCCTCGACCTCCTGGAAATAGATTGCTGTGGTCATGATTTCTAGCCATCTCCTCAAGCACAGGGAAGAAGCAGACAGAATTCTGAAAGGATATTAAAAACAGAATGAGGGCAGGGAAGAAAAATATTTTTGAGGAAATGTTAATAGACACTTTTTTTTAGATACATCCTTTTTTTCTCCTTCTCTTCAGAACTCTCTTATTCATTACTACATAATTTTTCTTCACTACTCCTTAGTCTTAATCAACAATCTAAGATTGTAATGCCACTCATTAAAACTACTTTGCCACTGTCCTAAGTAGAAAGCACTTTTCCAGTAGACTAGTCCATCTATTGTAGGCTTCTGGAGGGTTGTAAGTGGGAGAGAATATCTGTAATAAATAAAGTGCTATGTCCCTATGGCATTAAGATTACACAAAGAACAGCAGTATGTTTTGTGTTTACTGACGTTGTTAAGTGTGTTTTCTCTCCTCAAATCATGATAATTATTTTTCTACTTTATTTTGGAGTACTAACCAACAAAATTTCACCTATAAGTTTCCCCTGTGCAAAGAAGAAAATTTTTATTCAAAAATTAGATAAATTGATAAAATTTAAGGTGGAACTTACTTGAGAATGCATTCATTAAGTGCCTACTGTGCATCTGGAACTCGAGGTTATTAACCTTTGGAGAAAAAAAGATTCAGCTATTTTGCCAGCAAAATGGGTTTATTTGGGAATAGCAGAGAATTGCAATTCAGGACAAGCAAAGTATGGTCAACCATAGGCAAGTCAGGAGAACAGAAGAGAGGGGCTTGCTTTTATGGAGGAAAGGAGGAAGCCGGGAGGGGTTCTTTCAAAAAGTTCAAGGTGGTGATGGCCTCTCATTCACTAAGTGTGGCAGTTTCTCATTGGCTGAGCTGTTGCTGTACAAGGAGAAATTCTTTTTTCCTCCTTCTGGGATATGTAAAGTAAGCTTTTTCCTATTCGGAGTCTGAGCAATAGCATGTGAAAGCTCTCCCTTCAGGGCTTCCCAGCTCTATTTTTAATAAAGCTTCCTTTATTTATTTTCACTGTATATATTATATGGTGATAAAATATAAGTAGAAACCAGATACTAAATAGTTTATATATTTAAGGAGGGGGGAAGGATAACATAACATTTATAATCATATAAACATTAGAGACAATATAAAGTAGAAAATCACCAGAAAGTCATTGAGATATAGATCTTGCTACTCTGTGGCGTATCCACTAGAAGCCCTAGGCCCTCTTAGATACTTGTTACAAATGCAAAATCTCAGACTCTGTCCCAGATCTACCGAGTCAGAATTTGCATTTTTGTAATATCCTCAGGTAATTTATATGCACATCAATGTCTGAGAAACACTTACATAGAACAGTATTTTTCTTATGTGGGTGTGTACGTATTTTATAAGATGAGGGATCTGGGGAGGTGGAAAGAGGATGAGGGGAGCCAGGACAGGATATATGTACAAGTTTGAAAAAGCCGTTAACCAAACTATCAAGGATTGCTTAGTACAGACATCAGACTCATATCTGAGCTTCTGAACACCACCTTATGAACCAACTTCCTTCATTCTTCAGGCATTTCCCATCAATTTCTATGTTAATCCAGGCTATGGTAACAGATGCTCACAGCTACTGGGTGTCCTCATCTTTTTTTAGATTCCCTTTCTAAAATCTTGCTTCTGAAGTCTTCACAATGTATGTGAAAGATATTAAAATTTTTTTTCTCTAGGGTGCAGAATTCCTTACTGAATAACCACTGGGTCGACTCAGGAATAGCCAGGCTGATATTCATCCAGTATGCACTGGGTAGCATTGTATCTATTGTGAAATAGCTTGACTGGCTCCCTAGGGAATATCTGCTACCATAAAAGCAAGACTTCTTCTTTATCCACAGTTCTCTGAACCCATGGTGTCTAAAGCCAAGTATGAAATAGGATATTTGAGAGATTTTTACTCTTGGTATCTACCCCTGTATGACTGCTGTTAAATTTTGATCCATTTTTAAAAACTAAATGTCACTCAACCAACAACCAACAACCACCCTCCCCCCAAAAAATAAACCAATAAAGGACCAAATCCAAGGAAATAGCAATTTGAGGGCAGTTTAATTACAAGAAAAGTTTTAAAACTTCAGATCTAAGTATAAAATAGTAAGGCACACATTGTATTCATCAATTGCAACAACTCAATTTTATAAAGTCCTGTTTGTTCTGCTTATAAAGACAGAAATGGATAAGAGGGAGACAAACAGGATCTAGTGAAAAGTAACGAGAGGGAAAGGAAAAAGAAAGCCCAATAAAGAATAAGCTTTTCTAAAAGAGGTGGAGAGACAAAAAAATTTATAAAGAGAAGATCACACAGAAGAGAAAAAAATTTAGAGAGGCAGCAAGAGACAAGTTCCCTAGGCTATGGGGTTGATGTGTTAAGTTAGGCTGCTAGTCTGATTCCACAGTTTATTTGTAGGATAGTCATCAAAGTAAGTTATCACCTGTTATGCCTATCCTTTGAAATTCCAATGAGCTTTTCAGCAATTATCCACTAGCCACTACTATTCAACTATACTTATTATGCTTAACCTTCAGTAAGCATTTAACAAGATACCATGACAGCCTCCATGGGGGATTGATTTTATTCTTAGATGCAGCATTACAATCATAGCAGTATCATTTCATAAGTACTTGGAATGGGCCAGATGAAATCAGTTTCTTATGGGATTTTCTTTTTCATGCAAAACACATATTCATTTTGTTCCCTTATTTTTAGCATGGAACTTTTCCTTTCATCCAGCTCCAGAATCCCCAAATAGACACACACATATACACTCATGCACACACACAGCCTCTACAAACAGAAGCCATTACTTTTTTCCTTTTTTAACTTGTATTTTAAAATTATTTCAAGTTTAAAGAAGAGTTATAAGAATTATTCAAAAAATTATACTGAGATGTTTCAAACGTTAGTATTTTACCACCTTTGCATTTTGTCTCTCTTATTATTTTTGTCTGAGCCATTTGTGAGGAACTTGTAGACCTGTACATCCTGATTTCTCTTTCTCCTAAATACTTCTTTCCCTCCTCCCACCTCCTGGAAAAAGAAAAGAAATTCTTTTATATTTAACCATAGCAATCAGTTATTTTAAGACTATTTCTACTATTAAAATTGATTGGCACCCTCTACTACTGAATGTCTTATTTACAATAAAATCAGTGGTTAAAAAACATCTTTATTTTGGCTTTTCTTTCCACAAGAGCATTTTTCAGTTACTGACATCTCGTCTCTTCATATTCATTCTTATCCTTTTGTGAAGCGTTTTGGAGGAGATGGTTGCAAAGCATAAAACTTTGGACACTGTTTTTCCTCTAAATATTTATTCCCACCTCCTTCTTAAATTCCAGGCTTAACCCTACAAATATTTCAATCCTAAATAACTTTCAATCATACCAGTATAATATACTATACCGCTTTAACAATGGTGTTTTGAAGAACTGAAAATGGTTTATTTTGGTTAGCCAATGTAAAATTCTAGAACAACAATCTTTGCATTCCTAACTTCACTGAAACCATGTCAATGTGGATATCTACCATGTAAGGTTTTTGTGAGGACTGAATGTGTTAATCAATGTAAAGAACTTAAGAACAATGTTTGGTGGTATTATATAAGATCTACTATTATTATTTTTATATCAAAAAAGTCTTCAAAACCATCTTTCCTTTCTGTTATTTTCCTACTGCTCTCCTTGGTTATATCATATTCTTAGCCACATACATTCAATTTCTTTTTTTAATATTTATTTACTTCAAGAGAGAGAGCGTGCATGCATGCACAGGGAGTGGGAATAGAAGCAGAGAAAGAGAGAGAAAGAAAGAGAGAGAGAGAGAGAGAGAGAAAGAATCCAAAGCAGGCTCCATAC